>NW_009259860.1:2712890-2732142 GCF_000687185.1 Egretta garzetta
TGCTGAAGATGATGCTCAAGAGAAGGAACTTTTCTAATTAGAGTGCTGGGGAGATGCTAAGAGCTGTGTTACAAACTTTCGTCTGGTGGGGGAGTGTGATTCTAGATCCAGAATTTGACTTCACTGTTGGCACTCTTACATTTCACTGTTTTTTATCAAGTTGAGTTTGAATATGTTAAAACATTTCTGACATAATAAAAGAACATACCTATGAAGATATGAAGTGAAAGTATTTTACAGCTAGTAGAACTTGTGTCTTACCTTGCTTTTTTTTAAAGCTCTGGTGGGCTGGTCGAAAGGGGAATAAAGATTGGTATGAATGCTTTTATTTTGGGTTGATTTAACTTTGAATTAACTCATTAACTGAGTAAGAAGAGTATTAAAAAAAAAGGAAGCATATATTTTTTTCACATCATCAAGAAGGGCCAATACTAACAAGAGCTGGCTTATGAGTTCAGAAAAGACTGGTGGGGTTTGCTTTTTGTTTTGGTTGGTGAACTTAGTGATTCCTACTTGTTCATTAAACATTGACTTTCTTCACAGCTGTAGTAGCCAGTATAAACTTTTTTCTTGGGTTTATATTTTGAACCTTTGTGGAAATAATTTAAATCTAAAATCAGACTTTTTTACTAGATAAAATTTGCTGTAACTATTCTCTGTTTAATTAAAACCCAGTATTCCTGAGTCTTAAGAATTCCTCTTCCTTAAGTCCCACTGGTTGAATGTAAAGAAGGAAAGTTCAAAAGCAGTGTTCTGTTTTGTTTTTTTTTCATTCAGTTCACTTTTATGTTCTGGTTGTAATTTAACGTTTACTTGAAAGGTTTTAATAGTTTCCTGCTGTGATCTGGCTTTTCCAAGTGGAAAAACAGATGTGTACATTCAAGACAGCCTTGAGAACATAATCGTAACTTATAAATAAGAGAATGGGTGTGTTAACTCGTTATCAAAGGCTAAGATGGAGTGTGAACTTGCAGTACATCTACAGTAACTGCCATGTACAAATGTTTTCCTGTGATAAAAATAAGGTGTTTTATCCTTTGAAAAAGATCTATAAAACTCTTACACTTTTCATATTTTCTGCTGTGTGAGAGCAGGCTTTCCAGAGCAGCTGACACAGTAAATTCATATTCTCCTGTACCCTGAGGCAGCTCGGTTGTGGACCCATATCCAAAATTATAACAATACATTTAAGGCCAAAATTTAAAAGATGAAGATAAGTTTATGTTGGATAATAGACAGCATTACAGTAAGACCAATCCAATACAGATACTTGGATTTTGTAGGTACCATCTTCAAGAGTCAAGCTAGGAATGTAGTTATTTTCATTACAAAAGAGGTGATGTTAAAATGAAATTTGCTGTGGCTGGAAGCTGAGACATACAGTCTTGTAGATAAAACTGTTTAACAGAATGGTTTTCTTATGTTTTGGAGCTTGTGTGTAGCAGTCTGGCACAGCTTGAGATGGAAGATTCAGGAGTAACTTGGTTTGAACTCGATTGATGCCCAAACCTTAAATATCTGAATGAGGTTTTTTAACAGTCTGGCAAAAAAACCCCAACTGTTGTTAGGTATAAATAAAAGATTATTGGTTTACAGTTTTAGCACATAAATGTGTTGATGATTTGCAATGTAGCTCAAAAATCCAGTATTTGCCTTTAGCTGTAAGTCTTTGGGAACAGCTCCTATCTAGTATTTCCACTCAGTTCAAACATCAATTTATAAGTGCTAAAGTCTTTCTCTTCTTTCTGTCTTGTTCTAGGATGTTTTTGTATTTAGACATGAACTTGCTCTCCTAAGAATATCTGCCTTCATGGGTCTAATAATATTAGGTGGAATAAGTGGACTCTTTTACACTCAGCTAATGGGTATTTTCACTGTAAGTATCCAATTCTAGAAGTATATATTAGTTATATTTTCAATACAATTAATAAGAGCAGAAAATGATTGCATGTAAGGGAAGAATAGAGAAACACTTGCACTATGAGGCACCTATTTTTGTTGTGTGCTCTGTCAAGACACTTGCTTGTTAGAAGGCTTCTTAAGACTTCCTTGGAGACAAGTGTCTAATAGTTCACCTTTCAAGGCAAATTCATGATCTATATTAGTGAAATAAAACCATATGTTGCCCTGGAATTGTGCAGTGTACAAGGTACGTATTTGTGGGGTTTGATTTTTGTTTTTATTTTAAACTTGTATGTGCTCTGGTCTCATTATACTTCATGACAGTGAGGCCCACTGATACATCACACATTCTGAGAACACAGAGTTTTTGTTAAGTATTTTAATAAATATGCT
The DNA here is from genome assembly GCF_000687185.1 of Egretta garzetta. NCBI lineage: Eukaryota > Metazoa > Chordata > Aves > Pelecaniformes > Ardeidae > Egretta > Egretta garzetta. The sequence continues at coordinate 2,715,186 of NW_009259860.1, forward strand.
TACTTTTATATCTCTTCAGTTACTAAACTGTGGAATGGAATCATGTGCAGTTTACAGTCCAAATGCATATTCTGCATTTAAAGGTACAGAAAGAAATCATCTGCATGGAAAAATTTTCCAGTAAAATGAACTCGATAATGTAATAAATATCTACAAGAAACAAGCTTTTGTTGCTGTAGCATCCTATTCTGTACATTAGAAGGTAATCACTGCCAGTGAATTTTTTAAAGTTATCTTGCGAATCTATAGAAGTGTTTGAAGTACTGCAGTGTTGAACAAGTACATTAGTTGGATCTGTACATGTCTGAAAGGGCATATGATCAGGCCTGCAAAACTTTTTTTCAAAGACAATAATGTACAAATTGACAGCATCTTTGTGACTACAACTGATTGAGATCTGGCTGAGATTTTGTTTCGGGATTATGAGGGTTTACACAGTATTAACCTTTGTAGGTGCATAATGAAAAACCTCCTAACTGTATTCTGTAATTCCTTTTTATGGAATAAAGGACAAAAATGACTGTATAGTACTGGATAGTACTGTTAGATAAAACAATTCTGTTAGATAAAACAATAATACTGGTTTTCTCGTATTACCTTTATATAAGTGTACTGCCTTCTGCTCTTTGTGAGACTGTATTTGCGCTGCGTATTATTTTTGCCGTCGTCCAGCTGCTCCACCAGACTGCTTTCTGCACTTTCTCTCAAACCCCAAGTCTACAGATTTACCTTTGTGGGCCTCTACTGTGTGCCTCATTTCTGTTCCAGGGTCTTGCTGACACGTTCTCACTTCCCTGTTTAAAAGCTGGCACACAACCTTTGTGTCTGCATCCTCTAGAGTTGGGATTTCTTTCTAATCTGATACTGTGCCTTGCTGGGTATCTAGCTGAAGTGGGGCAGACATCTGAATTCTGCTCACTTCCAGCAGCGGAAGACAGAAACTCAGGGAGACTTAGAGTTCAGATGCTGAAATAGGGATGTCCTTTTAGTCTCTGTTAAATGGATACGTGGGAAGGAGCAAAAAGCCATGTGATCAGTACAACACTAAAACACAGAAACGATACAGAAGAAAACAAGGAACAAAACCTAAGTCTACCATTCTGTTCTGTGTGCTGCCAGGAGCTGGACTAAATTTTGGCAGGGGCCATCAGCATCCGTTCAGATACTATTAGCATACATGAAATAAAAACTCTCAGACTGAACCCAGTTCTGTCAGATACATCTGAAACTTGGATCATTTCTGTTCTGACACAAGGTACCAACTGTGCTGCCTCTGCAACAGGCATGAATTCCCAGTATGTTCTTTCACCGTTCTGAGCCTTAACACTGTCAGGCTGCTACCAACACTGCAAACTCTTACAAGAAGTGCTGTAAAGCCCCTTTACTCTATGTCAGTTGTGTAATATACCGTGAAGTAGATCCCATTGCACTTACTGAGCTGGCCACTAGCCTGGAACAGATGTGGGCTAATAGCATTTTCAAGTCCAACCCCCTTTTATGTGCACAAATCATAATTCTGTGGATTGCTGGGCTGCAGTATGCCTGGATACTCTCTTTTGTCCTCTTTGCCAAATTTTGTGAAACAAACGCACCACAGTTATGGCAGATATGGATGGGCTATGAGAGGCAGATGCTGGAGCGTGCAGATCTTCTGCATTAGGGCCTCTCACTGCGCCCTACCTGTAGCAGAGGGGCTGCTGTGCTTGGCTCATATGGACAAGTTTTCAGGTTTGGGATTGTTGGGTTAGGATTGCTGGGGAAGTAGAAATCCTTACTGGGATCTCTGGACTCTTAATTAATTTACTCCACATGGATGCTGTTGCGTTGATTCATTGAAGAATGTAGGTCATCTAGTCCATCCTCCACTCAAAGCATTTCCATACCAGCACCACAATCATCTTCTTCCTTTTCATTCCTTTCTTCATGAGTATAGAATTGGCAAGCATAAACAATACAGTCATTTTGAGGAAATCTGCTTGGGAACAGCTAGTCAGACTTCAAACGAACAAAGCCAAATCTGTCTGGTGAGGTTGTGCTTACTCTGCAAGTTGTGTCGGAAAACCTTTCTGTACAAATGGGTTTTGATTGTCAGCATTGCAGTGTGGGGATTTGCTTCCTCCATGAGCATGTACTAGCAGCTTTGGCTAAACAATGGAAAAGGCAGAGGAGGAGGCAGCAGTTGAGTGAGTAGTTTCTCTGCAGGCCCCGCAAAAACACGCCTGTGATGCATAGAACAGGGAAACAAAGAAACTGGGTCTGCCCACTGCCAGTGCGGAGCGCACAGTGTGGAAGGCATTCAAGTCCTGTAGAAGCAATGAACCATGATCACTAAGAGACAGCAATGTTCCTACCGTGTGCTACGCTGGAGTTACTGTTCAGCATCTAACCTTCCAGTATACACTAAGCAAATTCTATCTGAAATGAGCTCTTTTTAAAATAATGAATTCATGATGAAATTAAACTTAGTATAAGGATCAAAATGTATTTAATGGCAAAACACAATCATTGAAGTGTAATAATGTTGACTTGAGGTCAATTTAAAAGAAAGACACTTAAAGGCATAGATACGCACAGTTAAAACATTCATGTTATATTAATTGCTCCATAGCTAATTCTTGAGAGCATTAATATCAGTGATTGCTGAAGCTCCCCAATTGTGTGCAAGAAAGGTGGACCAGAGCATGGGCCTTTTGAAAAAGGTGAAGCAGAGCTACTCTAACTTGCGCTTGTACAGGAAAACAGATAATAAACATTTTCCTAGTTCGTGCTCCATGCCTGTGTTTGCAGTTTAACATCAAGCCAAGATTAATTCCACAGCTCTTGGATAAAAGTTATTTTTAAATAACAATCAGCATTGCAGCTCTGTGATCTAAACTATGACTGATGCATACTGTTGCTAAATGAATCCAGCAAGTTCAGGTTTGTTGTGGTTTAATGGTATTACTTACCTCTATTTCAAATGCTGCCAAAACTGTATTTTTGGAAAGAAAAATGAACTCAAGATTTATCAAACTTTGACCCTTTTGTAGCAAAACTTCCTGATGCTGCATAAGGTAAACTTGCTTGACCGTCATGATACAATTTTCCAGAAACCGAGCCAGTAGCTTCTGCCAGTTGGTATAAGCAATATAAAGCTAGGGCTAGCTGTTTCCAGAAATATTGAATGGGCATATTGAAAAAAATCCCCAGTTCTTGGTCTTTCCATGTCTTCCACATACACAGAATGTGCTCTGCTTACTGTCGGTCTCACAGGAGCAACTTGGGATAAATGGAACTACAGACTCGTTCTTCCTCCCATAGTGTCATCAGTAATAAGGAACCTAGGACCTGAAATGGCAACGAAGCTAAATGGCAACTTCGACCTTCCTTTACGGTTGATGTCCACAGTCTGATGGCTCTGTTCAAATGTAAATGATTGGAATGTAGCATGCATCATGAAGCTGGGTACATACCCTAGGTCAGAGCACCCATGCTGATTCTTCATGTTTACAGAAGTTTTTCCTTTTGCCACAGCAGCAAGACAGATAAAGTTGAATGTGTGGAATTAATTTGCATTAAGTGACCTTTGTATGCAGCATTTTTATAAGCAGAGTTGCTCTTCACAAGAACTGAGCTAAGTGATAGCTTGACAAGCCATAAGAACAAGCAGAAGTTTTTCATAGGATTTTAAGGGGAAATACTGGCATTTTCACCTCTTTGATAATTTTTTTTGGAAGTCAGAAAATGTCCAACTGAACATGTAATGGAAAGGATATATGTGATAGACTCCAGCATGTTTTTCTGGAACAGGGCAGTAGGTAAAACAGGAAGGCAAAGCAGCACGTTATGAGGTGCAGGTGAAATACTCTGCTGTGTGTGCTGGCACTTTCCAAAACTCAGTGGTGGTGTGCAGTTGGCTGATCTGTGTCTATCATTGCATAACTCATTGGTTATAACAGTAAATAAATTATGTAAAAGTTCTTTAAGAAAAAAAAAGAAGCGTGTAATCTGCTGTTATCCTGTTTCATGTGTGTTCAACAGATACTAAGATGCTTGGAAAAAATGCTCGCTGTTAAAAATGAGAACTTTGTAACCTGTGTACTCAAATTTGGCTCTTACACAGAGAATGTTCTTAAGGCTGGACTGCTTGAGAAGGTGATTAACAGACCAAGTCACCTAACATGCAGTAATGTCTCTGAGTAGGTTTACCATCTTGCACTGTGGAATCACTGTTAGGGTATCATTAGCACAAGGCATTCCTATCTCATCTGGAGGTCCAGGAAGCCAAAGAGCAAGGGAGGTGACTTCCTACAATGAGAGGGGAACAGCTGGTTGGCAAAAACTGTCCTTAGAGGAACTTCTGACATGAATTGTTCTGATGAAGAGGGGAGCAGCTGAGGTGGCCTCTGTGGACGGGATTAGTGCTTTCTCCCTAGAAACTAGCATATGTGAAACACACTTCTGGCAGAAGGGGCACATGGCTCTCTTCATCCTCCTTCTCCAGTTGCTTTCTCCAAGCTCTGTTTGCCTTTACTCTCATCGTCGTCGTGAATTTTAGCACTTCTTCCAGCATGTACCTCAGATTGCTTTTGGGGAACTTTTATTTGCATACTTTGGAAATAGAGGTATCTAAGTTCTCTTTAATAAGTTTTCTCTAATTAAGAAGTCTCTGAATTGGGGAGAAATTTAAGATCCTAATTTAGGATCTCTAGGATCCTAAGAAGATACTTTTCTTAAAATCTCAGCATAACAACTAGTCTTCTTATAATTTTCATGTTTCTAGAGAACTGAGTGGAAGAAACCAGTTTCACCCATGACGAAAGCACTGTCTGATGTAATTTCCAAAATGATCATGCATTTATATTGAAGGCCTGCTTATCTTCTGTGCTTGGTGCTTGCTTTTCCAGTCCTCTATTCCCTGTCATTGCTTGCACTGCAAATTCAAATTTTATATTCTTTAACTGGAAATGAGCTTGTATTCTTACATTCCCAGGCAGCACAATGTTTTTTAATGACTTTGCTTGAGAAGTAAAAGCAATCTTAGCCTAAAACAGTAAGTAAAAAAGGAAAAACTAAAAAAATGTTGGCAGTTGCATCCTAGAAAAAACTAATTGTTCTCCTACGTAGAATCACCTAGAAGAAACACCTTTTTTTAAAAAAAAAAAAATTATTGGTACTCCTTTACTTCAGACTACTTCTAGCTGCTTCTACTCCCGCAAGCAATTATTTCAAACTCCATGAAGGTAGAGAGGTGGGTTTTCATTTGGTGGTTTGTTGTAAATAGTAAAAACAGTATTTATAGTTAAATTATAATTTTGGTTGAGATAGTTCCAATTCAGAAAATTTTTAAATTTTCCACAAAAAACATCCAAAACATATACTGTCTTATGCAACTACTGCCTATACCTATTAATGACATCGTATTGCAATGGCAAATGCAGTTTTTCTAGAAAAGAATACTTTGCACTTAACCTAGAAGAAAATCTTGAGCAGGACATATCTGTGTTACTCGATTTTATTTCCAGTTACTTTTTTCTGTAGTTATCCTCATATCAAATAATAAAATTGAGTTGCAAGCTTAATCAAATGGTATCCAGGAACTTGCTTGCTTTCTCAAAACATATTTTCTTGACACGTTTTTTAAGAAGTCCTTTCTCATTTGATATTTTTGTATATATAACAGGCGCTTGTTTTCCTATAAAAGGCATAACCAGCATATTTATTCATGTATTCATAGGAAAAGCATAAATTCACCTAGGAAAAAAAAGTCTCTTTTCATCAACTACAGACAATTTCTGATTTTCTGTAGGAGGTAGAGAGCTGCAATTCAGGCTCTTTTAAAAAGGTGGAACTGTCAGGATTCTTGTGTGTATATTAGTACTAGACTAGCCCTGATATTTGCGTTTCTCTTGTTCCATTTTTGCTTTAAGAAAGTACTTGTGTCTGTCTTTCATGTCACTTCAACAGTCAAGTGATGTTACAAACCAATTTTTCTATTTATACAGTAAGATTCTGACATTGGCTGCGTTTGATCTACAAGGCATTAGTGTCAAACAAGTAATAAATAATATGGCATGGTTTTTTAAACTGTGGCTTGTCTGATTATTTTGATGTTTGTTCACATCCAGTGAGGTTTTAAATTGCACCAGACACTACTAAGAAGTACTCAATTTGCTGACCTTTTTTAAGGCTGGTACCTTTTGCATATGTGAGGCTTTCTTCCTCTCAAGATCTGTGGTGTTCTTTATTTTGCTGGCTGCCACCTGTCTGAAGCAATCAGCCACTTCTTTCTCAGTCTCTGTACAAAAGGAAAATCCCGTCTTCCCATGGATGGTGGAAGGTAACAGGATAATCAGTTCAGCAGTGATCCTCTGATGTCATTGTGGGAGCCCTGTAAAAGCGGATTATCTGTGACCCAGATAAAATAATTAGAAATTACTTGGACACTTACAAATAACTGATCTACTAATCTCATTTCCAAAGTTAAAAAAGGCCTGTCTCTCAACGTAACACTACCAGATGTTTCAGTTAAACAGCATCCTTTGCAGAGACTAATCTGAACCCTAATTTTAAAGGATTACCTTTGATTGTTTTTTATTTCAAACACTAAACAGTTTGTGTTTTCGTTTTTCCATATGTTCAAACAAAGTATTTATGTAGAATTAAAGAATTTTTTCTTCATCTTTCCACTGCAGCCCATCAGATAGGATTTTACGTGATTTTTGTGTGTTAGTATTGCAGAGAAAAACTCTTCATTAAAATTATTTAGTAATTAACTTGTTTCTCTGGGGCAGAACTATGTAATGGATGGGCTTTTACAAATTTAATAGATACCATGTGGTCTGTGTGCAAGGTAGTGGATGTATTATTACAAACTGAGCGGACAGTGACTTTATTAATTTAATTAATGCTACCGGGATTTCCTGTTAATTAACTGTTTGAATGGTGTACAGTGATATGCCAATATCCTGGTGCATCACTACTGTGTGGATGTGATAGAGAGAAATTTCCCCTTATTTGCTTTGGGGAGGATGGAAGGGAAAACAGTTTAACAGCTGGTGTTCAACAGTCTGTCTGGTGCACAGTATGATGCCTACCACGTAAATTTTTCCCCTTAGAAGCATTTTTAAATGTTCATATTTGTGAAGTGCTATGTTTTATTATTGTTGCAGTGTTTCTCCTTTTCACCTTCAAGTAGTGAACGTATTTTGCTAGCTATTTTTTGTTGTTCTTGTAAACAGATCCATCTCCACATGAACGTCTTGAACTTACCGATTCATATATTTTAACTGTTTTGCTTAGTGTGACTGGTATTTACAGTGAGCATGTAGTAAGGAACATTATTTGTTTTGCTCAGAGCTTCTTTTCTTCTCAAAAGGACAAAAGCTTCCTTTTAAGGAAACTGGAAAAATATGGGAGTTGTACAAGTTAATTCTCTGATACATTTATCCCAAAGTAATGTTTTCAAGCAGTTAATTTTCATTAGGAGTATAATTTCATTTAAGAGTATAATGCAAAAGTGAAATGCAAACAATAAAAATGCCAGTGAGAAATTATAAATTCTTTGTGTAATCAGTAAGTCAGACAAAATTTTACAAATGTTGAAGTGCAAAATAATGAAAATGTAACTGCAGTTACTCTATTAATAAAACCAAAGGCTTTTTAGTTCTTTGCATATTTCATAGTGTTGATCCATTGCTGTTTTAATATACAGAGTGCACAAGTGATGTAGTTGTGGTAAAATGCTTTTTGTCTTTAAAAACAAGTATCTTAAAAATATTTCTAATCATATCTTTAATCAGATAATCTATTAAATACTGTTTTGATTAGTGAAATACTAAGGGCTTTTCCTGCTTTTTCAAACATGGCAGAAATGTAATCAAGGAAGTATTATTAATACTCATAATTAAGTTTAGCACTGAAGAAATCAGGATTGGAAGTGGAAATTAGGATTCCCAGGCAAACGTATTCTTTACCTGGCTATAATAAAGTGTAGGATATATAGTAATTGTAGAGGGACAGCAAAAGGTATATAAAGTTTAAATCCAAATAGTAATTTGAAATTACAGATGTAACAGAAAATAAGTTCATGTCAATGTTATCTGTCTGTATCTTCCCCGTTACTCTTATCCCTTCCCCTTTTACTGTCTGTACCTTTAATCCACCTATAGGTAAATCTCCTATTAGAAGACCTTATAAAGTCCTATAAATTAAATTGTCAGGAATTAGTGATGTCCTGGTCTGTGAATGGGATTTTGTTAACTGTCTTTTGTATTTTTACCTTATTTTTCTCAAATAGGCTAGCAATTGGTTTAACATTTTTAATGAATGTATCCTGACAGTCTTAAACACCTATTTGCCATCAAAATAAAATTTTAGTTTATTTAAAAAAAACTCTTTCATGAGCCACTTAAAATATAAGAATAAACTCAAGTGTAAGACATACTAAGTGGCAAATGATCTCATCTGTTTTATTCAGATCATAACATGGCTTTAGGTAAAGTGGGAATACTTCTATTGAAATTTATTATTTACAATGTTAAGGAGAAGGGTAAGTTAGAAAATTTAGTCAAAGAGATTTTATACTGTGCAGAGAGTCAAAAATATAATGCCAAAAATATCCCCTGCTTATCACTCAAGGAAGAAGTCCTTTTACAACTCAGTTATTTTCCTCAATAGTAAATGAAGTACCTTTAGTCAAAATAAGTCGTCAAGTTTAAATATTGCATGTCAGATTTAGACATCAGACCAATAAAATGGCTTCTGTGTGAGGAAGGGCAACAGCTGCCTTCCTGAGCATTTTTTTTCTTAATATTTTTGTCTCAGGAAGGTATTGGTAAGTATCCAGAAAAATAACACGTTTTGTCATGTGTCTTGCTGTCATGCAGCTATCTGCACCTAACACACCATGGGGTTTTGACTGAAGGAAAGAGATCTATTTGTATCAGCTTCTTTGTAGATGTGTTCCTAATTTCTTATCAGGTGTTTCCTTTTCATTGAATCATTTTCTAATAATCTGACTAAATCTATTTAACTAAATTCATCAGAGCACAGAGGAGTGTAGGAGTATTCCCTAGACAGAGCATAGTGTAGTTTCATTTCTCATTTTGAACACAGTTCTCTGATTTAGGGATTTAAAGTTAAAACTGAACTAGGCTGAACCTAATTGCAATTGATAAAATTAATCATATTTTCTTATGTGAGAAGTCTAGATTAAGAAAACAGTACTAAATAGTTGCCGAATCTAAACCCAAAATGTAATGACTGCCAGAAAGGAAAATTTCTCAAATGGGAAGTATTCTTCCTATGAGATGTTCAGTATTTTCTATTCTTCAGTTGCACACATACAGACAACAAAGGGATGCTAGGTAGAAGGAATGAAAAAATGTATTGTTCAGCTAGAGGATGTCTTGCACTTTTGGATAACAGCAACGGCTGCAAATCCAGGAAGGCTTGCAGGTTTTGTTTATTTTTCTCTCTTTCATGAAAGTACTCTATGAAGAAAGCAGGGCGTAATGTTTACATTCTTATATTGCAAGTATTAAATAGAGCTGTATTGATTACATGTCGCTTTAAGCAAACACAGAAGGAAAATTGAACAGACATTGTGGCTGCGTGCCTTGGAGTTAGTCCTGTGAGTTACAAATTGCAGCTTTGCCTTTGGAAAACATGAATCAGTGAGAGGAAAATATTCTTTCCATGTGCTTCTTCCATGACAAATTAGCTCATGATGAATCCCATCCTACAGTACAGTTTGTTAACAGTGCATGTGATTTTTTAAAAAACCTGTTTTTTCAGGCAGTTGGTTATGCTAATTAAAAATACAGATGTGAAGGATATATTCCTCTTAGCAGCTAACACAGGTGCATTCATGTACAAATGAATCGTTAAGTTGGTCTGCAGAATTCAGTCCGTGCTCTTACAGACGTCTCTCCATGCCTCTCATAACAGTCTTGGCTGTGGCAGTGGCTTACTTCACTTAGAGTAGATGAGCTGCTCTTGCAGACTTGTAGTCAAGTCCTCAAAGCAAAAAAACATGCCTCATCCCCTCAGCAGAATCTGAACCCTTTGCCCTTTTACTGGTGTTTTAAAGTGATACGTTGTTGATGATTGGTGTGTTTATTTCCTCTATTTTTTTCTGCCTTTCTCACTAAGTTAGGATTTTTTTTTTTTCCTAGTTGCTTTAGGAAGCTTATCAGTGGGTACGTATCTCTTCACAACCAGGTGCAGGAACAATAGTCGTTTCCAATCTGGATGATGACTTTGGGGGGGGTCCACGTGACTCATCGTGTGAAATTAATCAGTTGTGGGTTAGTCAATTTCATCTTGGATGCAATTGTAAATTGTATAGGATTTTTGGAGACAGAGATTACTAGGACTCTATTGATAAGCCATGCTTGCTCATACCAAGTTATTTTCAACTTTTGTATGAGTGCCAGTTCTCCAAAAGATTTTAACATCAGCATTAGCTGTGAGTTGGGGATGGTGGGAGGGGGGGGGGAATCTTAGCAGAGTTCTATTTGTATTAATAGTAATCCAAGCTGGTAGTAGATGCAGACAGCCAAAGCCTCTTAGGCTGAACACAGTAATACTGATATTGTAGCAAAACCTTGGTATACATGAATGTGTAATTGAGACAGATGATATCCTGGTTGAAAGCCATTCGTGAGATGTGTTAATGAACAGAACACCTTGTCATTCGGAAGAATAGTGGTTATTCTGGTTGTCCTGTCTCCAAAAGAAGAACAATTCATCTGTCTGAAAAGAAAGCCTGAAGTAATAATCCAAAATTCAACTGTGGTCCTCTCCCTTTCCTTTGTCTCCTGCCTCCAGAGGGGCTACCAAGTTTCATGGGGTGCTGTGAAGTTTAACTTTTCATGTGAAAAGGTAAATTGGTTCACTTTCAAATGGATGTACATTTCAAATGAGCCCAGCTGTTTGGCAGCAGTGTTGGGGGAGGGAAGCTGTGCAGGGAATTTGGTTTCTTGAGTTCAGTCACCAGTGCTTATTAAGCAGCTAAACTTCAGAGAGAGATGCTTCCTCCCATTCCCTCCAGCCCTAGTTCACAGCTTTTAAAATGTGGCTATAAAGTTTTTTAATTCTGAAAAAGTATCTCAGAAGCGAAGGATTCACTGCTCAGTCCCAATTCCTCTACTGTAAAAGAAAAGTATTCTGTAGTAGATGTTGGCATTTTAATGGAGGAAGGAAGGAAGGAAGGGAGGAAGGAAGGGAGGATTTCCATTAACTTCCTATTCAACTAAAATCTTTAGTATGTTTTAGAGGTGTGGAAGCTTGACAGTCTTTTCTTACAGGCATTCTCTGCAGTTCGTGTTTTGGTGCTTTCACTTAGTTCATTCATTTAATGGGTTACATTTTTGAGAGCAGCAGACCCTGATGAGTATCTTTCAGGTCTTGATAACGTGCTATGGTAACAAAAAGAAATACAACCCCCGGTTCCCAACCTGGGAATTCCTCCAAACATCTCAAATACAGTATTTTAGGGAGCAGTACAAACATATTAATAAAAAAACATGGACAAAGATAGCAAAAAGCCATATTTAAATTATTGTTTTGTTACGTTACTTCTGTACCCAAAGCTGTTTTAAGGCTCCTTTTGTGAAATGATACCATAAATCTTTAATAGCTAGAAATCAATTATAGTCCGGACTAGTGTGCTACTCTTGTACAAAACATCATTAGTAATCATTGCTTTCAAACATACCGATACCATTTTGTACTATCAGGTTGACAGCTTTGATGTGACCAGAGGATCATGCCTGGAGCTGAGATACTTTTGCAGTTAGGAAAGGAGCTACAGCATCTCAGGCAAACGCTGTTACAACCTCGCTGAAAAGTCATGGAAGTCGTATCTGTGTTCATTTAGTCCTTTTCATTCAGAAAGCTGTGTGTGGTTTTCCCTGGCCAGAAAAGGCGGTGTTTTGTTCTGATGAGAGCTGGACGAAAAGCCAGCCCGTGGAAGCAGAACGCCCCATGGCCGTGCAGCCAGGTCGTGCCCCAGCCAGGAGAACAGCTGGCATCTTGTCATGCTCTCCCATGGCAGGTGAGGGGGAATAAGCCAGACGGGCCCGAAATGCAGAGAGGAGAAGCAGTTGACCTGTGGGAATTGAAGCACCAGACAGTATTTACAGTCTGCTGCCTCCGGTCCTGCCCGCTCTCCCGGTTGTTCACCTCCACTTAAGGACGGGGCCAGGAGGGTTTGTTCAGGCTGTGGCAGGCGTGTGCCTTCCCGGCACAGATGGGGGACAACTCGCCCGTCCTCGTGGGTTGGCGTGGGAAGAGGGGACTTCTTTGTGATAGCGCATCTGGAATTCAGCTGGGTAGGTCTTGGGCAGAATTAAGGGGGTTTTTTTGCCATTTAGCATGGGGTAAGGGATACTGTTCCAAAACTCATCAGAGCTAGGAACGGGGTTTAGAGGGAGAAAATTTGGCAAGGGCAGTTGAGGCCAGCCATATCTGGTGAAGCAGGGAAGCAGCTCCCTTGATGCTATTCCCCTCTCAGGTTTGAACCCTTCCCCTTCAGAGCCTTACGAAAGACGGTGGCAGAATCTCAGCAGTACCTGCACGGAACTGGATGCTCCGATGGCAGGAACAATCAAAGAACACAGTATGGATTTATTGCTAGGTGGTGCTTCCAGATGACAATGAAGTCGCAGCCTAATTAAACCACAGCCCTTGTGTGTGTCTCTGTGGCTGGGACAATGGAGACTAGCTCTCGGTTTCATTCAAATGCTAGTGTAATCTGGCAGGCACATGATGTGCGTGCCTAAGTCGATAAACAGTGAAGGGAAATAGCAAGCTGCCATGAAGAGATGGAATCATGAGAAATATTATTTCAGTCATTGTATTCTGGACCTCAGGAGTGATTTTGGGACATAATGAACTATAGATGTGCATTGAAACCACTAATACTGCTGGAGTTAAAATCGAAGTGATGCTCACTTACAAAGCAAGCTTTTTTATTAAAGATGTAGTGTAAAAGGGAGGGAAAAGTACTGTTGCTGGCAGTTTTAAAAGTTTTATTTGGGGATCATCTAAGCTTAAATTGATTTGTTAATTATAAAACTTTGTGACTCATTAAATTAATCATGTTCAGAAAAGTAAAGTATTAATTTAACTTACTGTTAGCTGCAGGGGTGCCTTCACTCTGCACATTATTTACTTTTTGTTTAAGAGACTATTTTTTGCATTTGGTATTTACCTGTACAGAGTATGGAAACTGATGTTATATTCCTAGTGGTGCTGTTTGCATTATAATACTCATGAAGATATCTATTTTAAAACTTCTTAATAGCTCCTGCTTTTCAAAATACTAGGTCTGTTAATGGTTGCATTTTACTAAATTTTCCCAGGGTTATCTCAGTGGACTACTCCAAGTCTGGAATAGGTGCTTGTGAGTGTACCTTACACACGTTACTTCCAAATGTCCCATGAATTAATTGTAATATCTGTATTAATTTTAGCTGCAATAATGCTGTAAGTTTTTGTTGACATTCTGTGGTACGTGCTATTGTAGTAAAATGACACAGTACAGTTCCACATCGTGCTTGTGAAAATGATTTAACAGACTGAGTATATTTGTGTGCACAGCTGTTTAATATGGCGTATGAGTAATACGTAACCTGCTGGACTAAGGCCAAAGCCATGTACACTACGAACTGATTCCCTGCTTTATTTAGTTGCTTTCATAGTGACATTTGAACAGTTAGGAATGAAATAAATACTTTTCCTTTGTGTTTTCTTTTCAACAGGACACTACAAGTATAGAAAAAATGTCAAACTGTTGTGAAGACATGTAAGTGCTGTAAAATGTCTACATTTATTTGCTGCAAAGCTAAAGGAGTAGCTGCTTTTTTTTTTAACAGTGTGAGAGAGAAAAGGAACTGAAGGCACCGTTAGGATTATTTTGCACGGTACTGTGCCTTGTACTTCCCATCTCTAGCAGAGGCTCACTAATCTTTTAATATTGGTTGTACACAAAGTAGCCTCACATTGCTCCCGTTGCTTCCAAAGCCCATGGATCTGTATTTTCTTTCAAAAGTACAGATCAAAAGACACTTTCTGCTGTGTCTTGACATACATTTCATTGGGGTTCTCCTCTGCTTCAAAAGTTGCCTTCGGTTGATTGACGACACAGATAATTTCTGTTCTCCAAAGTTAAGTCTCAGCTGCGTGCCGTAATGAAAGAAAAGCTGTATTTGTGATGCTGGGACACAATTCATCAGAGTCCAGCAATGGATCCCCAGCCAACCTGCATTGTTCTAGCTGACTGAAGTGCACCATGGGCGTGCTGTCTTTCACTAATAATGCTGTCTTCTGTAGATCGAGGCCCCGAAAGCCATGGCAGCAGACCTTCTCAGAAGTTTTTGGCACTCACTGGAAGATCCTGTGGTTCATTCCTTTCAGGCAGAGGCAACCACTGCGAGTTCCCTACCACTTTGCCAATCACGTTTGAACAGATGGATGGTGGGCACAGATGGGTCCTCCATGCTGGAAGTGCGTTACAGGTTTTATGATAATAGGACTATGACAGTCTTCGAGTCAATTAAAATCCACCCACCAATCGTAGGCATCACAATGTGCCCCAGGCTTTATTTTAATAGTGATCTTGATTCTGTTTTGAGATTAATACAACTTGTGTGTTTAAGTTCAGGCGTATTTGCTTTCAAATTAGCTTTCCAAAGGGATTTCTTTTGTCTTTGAGGTTAATACCAAAACCAAGTGACTAGAATGCAGTCTTACTCTATTTGTTTGATACTGGCTCTTTTGATATTTTTTTTTGTGGTAGGCAACACTGAAGTTTACATTGATTTGTTAGATTTTGCATTGATTTGTTACATTTCCCACTAAGTGTCTTCTTCTTCTGCCTTTAATTTTTATTAGTGTTTTTATCAGTTTTTATCAGGTCTTATCTGTCTAGATAATACTCATGACTTTCTTCTGCTACCTGTGTTTAAAATTCCCCGATACTGCCATTTATTTATGATATGCAATAGTAATCCTTCAGCACCATACTATAAAAGGTAACATTTAAAACTGAGGCAGACTTCTTCCTAAACCTTTCTCAAGAGAGGCTTTTAGAAATACACAAAAATGTATGTGTTTATCTAGAAAGATCTTACGTCGTACAGTGATCTTTCTGCATAGATATGACCTTAGTGAAAAATGTCTTTATGTCAACAAAAGTGATAAAATGTTCCAGGGTAAAATGTGCAGATAGAAAGCATGTTTTCCCTTTATCGCAAGGATTTCTTTGCAATAAGTCAGCAAAGGAGTTGTATGGTGCAAATACTAGAATAATTACTTTTCAAAAGTACAAATTTAATTAGTTAGCATAATGTACCATAAAGAAGAGTATATTGTCAATAAAGTTATAAATTTTGTATTTACTTTTTTTTTGGTTGCAATTAGCTGGAATCGGTCTGAGTGTTTGTATATGGGAAATCTATGTGAAAATATTTTAAAATATATATACATAAATGCAGATATTTGCTACTAACATGTATAGTAAAGTATATGAATTGATTTAATAGGGTACTGTGTTGATGTACCATAGCTTCTTACGGGCCCTGTAAGTATGGAAGTAGTTAACCAAAGAAAGCACCCTTAAGATTACATCTGGTGAAATAACAATTCCGAAATCACTGGCGCAGCTTTGCTGTATCTGGAAAAATTACGTGATTTATTACAGCCTTCTGTATCTATACAAGTATCAGCATGAGATGCTTGTGAATTTTTAAAGTTCTGTGAATTTTTATGAGAAATTCACAGCTTCATTGTTTCCAGTTAATTCTGTGTTTGTTTGGTCTAACAGGACTGGGATCCACCTTAAATGACAGCCATGCAACAGGGTAATAAGAGGCACGAAAATCAGGATGTACTATGCGTAGGCTGTGTTTGGAGACAGTAATTGATTGTGAACAGTTCATTTGAAAAGAAGGTTTAGGTTTGTCGTGAGTGGTATTCATAAGAAGTTTTTAGGTCCATTCTTTTTTTAAAATCGTCACACAGTCACTGCCAATGTCGGGTGTCCCTTTACTGAATTAACAGATTTCAATGATCCACTGAAAGTTCCAAAAGGTGCATCTTAAAAAATCACCCGAATTTTAAACTTTTGTAAACTTCCAGCATATGAACCAACTTTACTTACCCTATCCTTTTAAAAATAGATGGAATATTTTCTTCATTTAAATGTCAGGCCTAATGTTTGACCATTTTTTTTCACGGCACTTTTAAGATGGCCTTGGCAGCAATATTTAAACAAAAGAAAGCTTGAGGGAAGTGGATGGGAAGGCTGGAGCAGTGCTTGAAATTAAAAAGAATGTGCATATATAAAGTAATGGCTGTAGTCTCCTTTTTTTTTTTTTTCCCGAGGAATTCCACTATTACAGCCTCTCTGAAACACATAGGGGAGTAACAGCAGTTTTGTTTTACGTGCCAATATGTAAATCCGTTTCATGAGCAAAAACATAGTCATTTTTTGGAAGTTTTTCATGCTAAATCAGTTATCACAGTTAGCAGATCAGACAGTGATGAAGCTTATTAAGACCGAGGATGGAAAATTTAACTATTGTTGACACATTAGCCGTGGGGGTACGTTATTGTTCTGATGTCATCATTTCAGTTTAACTGGGCGGCGACGAACCGAATCCGTAATGCGGAATCTGCTCCAGGGTCGGAACCTCAGTTGCACGCAGGGTATTTGCTTTTTGTACACGATGTACAGCGACGTAACGGGGCCATTAAATGTTGCCTGCTTTGTGGGGATTAAAAACCCACGGGCGGCCCGGGTGTCACGTCGTGTGCAACATTCCCGTCTTCTCGGCCGGAAGGAGCGTGCTGCGCGTACGACGCCAGCGCCGGTAACGTCACAGGAGGGGGTGAACCGCGCTCCCAGGGCGCTGCAGGCCGTGGGTGCAGACGCCCGCGGTTTGCCGGGGCCGCGGGTGGGAGGTCCCCT
>NW_009259860.1:2732245-2782291 GCF_000687185.1 Egretta garzetta
CGGGAAAACCTGCGTGGCCTTCCTCTCCATCGGGCAGCTACACACTAAAAATGAACACCCCCGAAGCTGTAAGGCGCTTGCTCGAAGGAGCGAAAGAAGAACCTTGAGGCCGAAGCATCAGGCGCGCATTCACGTAAATGATGTACACAAAAATCTTCTGAAATGAGTTTCTGAAATGAAAATGGTAATTGCACAGATTCACAATTTCTCAAATGTTTTCATGCTGTTGGATTTTTTTTTGGTAAACATATTTTTTCCTCAAGTCTCCCGTTCATCCTTAACATTAGGAATCAATATGTAATACCAAGGCAGCTACTTTATTTTTATCCCATTTCTCAGTATGTGGCGGAGAGGCGGCAGAATTTGAAGAGGCTTCATCTTTGGGAGGCACTGAGCCATTTAGTTGAATGGCAGGCCTCTAAAAGTGTAAAAGTAATCAAAGTATTTTTTTTTTTTAAATTGTAGCCAGTGACCCTATCATGTTATTAGTTCATTAGAGTAATGTTTCTGAAACTGGTTCTCAGAAAGAGTTGTTCCAGCAGGAAAAGATACGATAGACTTTTATGATCTAATTTGAAATCCTTTAAACCTTGAAATCCTTGAAATACTTTGAACCTTTACTTTGAAATCCCACTTGCTTCCCTCCAGCTCTCCTTCGTGATTTTTTATTTTAGTAGAAACTGCATTCTTAAGACTAATTAGTGCTTGTCATTGTTACTAATTAAAAAAAAAATCTTATAGACAATTGTTAATTTCATCCTAATACAACATCAGCACTACACATGCTTTACCCAAGCACAGTGGATATTAACTATGAACTTAACAATATTTGGTTTCCTGAGGTGTACAAAGAGAACCCAAAGCACTAATGAAAACCAGCCTGAAAACATTTGAAAATAACTGGTTAATTTGCAGTATGGAGTAGCTCCTGGTAGAAGTGAAGAATGCTACCTTGCTGTCCTCTCATAATATCAGAAATTTGAGATTTCATTTGAAAAATCTTGGTGTCTGAAATAAAGGATTCTACATTAAATAAGGTTTACCAGCCTATCCTCTGATCTGTTTGATTGAAGGACAAGCTCCATCAAACAGCAGGTAGAGTAGTTGAGATACGTCATCATTTTCAGTCTTGAGGAGGATTCGCAACTGAGAAACTGTCTAAGAACCAAATGGTGGGATAGATTTTGAACTAGGCAGCTTCCTCCTGGTTTTAGATCTGAAGTGGGCTAATGTGAAGAGAAGGTTCATAAAAGCACTGAGAAAATGGAGATGGGGCCAAAGGAATTGTTTTGATTCGTTACCAAAGTGTACAAATGAAGTGAGATTGCAAAGGGCGAGAGTTACGCAGTTAAATACACATGCCATCATTATATGTTGTCTCTCAATGTTCATCTTACAGTCTTCCAGTTTTATTCAGTAAATTATACTTTTCAGAAATTATGAATTGATGCTTTGTTTTGTACTGTAGTATGCCAATGTGAGGAATGTGGGCGGCAAAGACAGGATCTTTGCAGTATTGTGAAAGAGAATCCTTTTCAAATCAACTTGGCATGTAGATGAAACATATGATAATCGGATGAGTTTTCTGGTAACCTGAAATTGCTAGTTAACATAAACCACTTTTTTTTGTAATGCACTATTTACCATATTTGGCCAGCCTTCCTGCCAGCAGCACATCACTGGTAGCAGAGTGTTTCTGTCATATATTTGAGGATGCTGTCACTTCGATGTACTATTTAACCTGGCTGTTTCCACCCTTCGTCTTCACCATGCACCCCATTTTGCTGCAGCTAAGAAACAAGAAGCCAGTGTAGCTTTGCTGGAATAACGATATCACAATGACAAATACTATTGACTGGCTCTTCTCAATATCCCAGCGAGAAATACCATTGCATTCCTTAGAAGGGTTTTCTTTGTATGGTGGTGTCTTGATCTTTCTGGACAAAAATGATTGCTTATTCTACATATATCTCCCTCAATAGTACTGTATTAGCACTTCTAAACTCTTCCTAAAATAAAAACTAAGTGTGCTTTCTGAAGAATAAGAGTTGCGTAAAACAATGTGGATCTTAATTAGTACCACCTGGTACTTCTTATTCAATCCTGTACTTCTACAGCTCTGTTATGTGTGCAAGCCTAATAAATTGATTTTTTTAGCATTGTGTATGAGAAATACACTTCTATTCATAGTCTTGTAACTGACTGAAAGTTAGCTGTCAGAAGACAAAGGTACTGTTCTGGTTTTTGCGCTTCAAGAAATTACTTGCTTTTGTTTAGCCGCAAAATCTCATATCTGATGTTAAAGTCCATGGACAAAGGTTTGAATCTAATGAAGTGATCCGACTGAGCATTGTGGCTGTCCAGCAGCGCCAATAAAAATAACCTTAGACAGGTTTGTATATACATAGCACAAGCCCAATGTATACACTTCTCAGGGCCTGTCACTTCTCAGTCAGACCATTTCCGCCTGAAAGGATTTTTCTTTCTGCCCTCAATATAAATTGCTGTTAGTTGGACCTGATAGTCACTTTGTAGCTTTCTGTTAGCTCTTAACTAGACTGAATGAGTAGTGGGCACATGGTGTGCTTTTTCAAATTCTCATAGGCCTTGACTTACTATCTTCAAAGTGGACCAGGTTAGTGGTCAGGTAAGAGGTAGAGGCTCATTTCATCACCCTTTGAGATGGCCCTTAGATTTTGTGGTGTGTTAACTCGTGTGAATCCTTGATGGACCATTGAAACAAGAGGTCCCAGGTTTCTAGAAGCTTACTTTGCACTTTGTTTTAAGCGGATAACTTGCTTAAGTTTGGCTGACTTAAAGAGGGAGTGAGATTTAAAAATAACCTCAGTCAGAGACTCAGAGGTTGAAGCTGCAGGTAACTGTCTCCCATAAAATCAGGATGATAATGACTTTAATGGGTCTTTTGTCCAAAGTATTTGCTGTTTGACACTCAGTATCTCATTAATATGTCTACATAGTAGGAAGGGTCAACACAGAGTGCAAATGGGAATGTTTTCAAGAAGCATTTCCTTAACCTAGGGAGAAATACTGCTTGTGAGCAATTACCAGTGTGATTTGTGTAAGAGATCAGACCTTTCTTGGCTGTTCTTGAATCTCGTTTGCCCAGACAAAATCAATTCTGTTGTCATGAATTCTCTACCGTAGCAAAGTTACTACCTTGAGTGAGTTCTGTTCATTCCTCTGCTCGCTTAAAACTTCAATGGCTCTTTTTCTGTCTTCTCACTGAGCACACAGCAACACAGAGTAGTCCTACCTGCAATTATACTCATATCATCTTGGCCAGTAGAGTAGCCCGAGCAGGTGTGGAGATATGGAGTATTGGTTTGATTAACAAAAAAACCGCCAGAACTTCATATGCAAATTCTCTGGTTCCATTTGGGTTTGGGTTGAGAGCCAGCAGTCAGCTGCTTAAGGGATTTGAAATCTGTTACGGATTCTGTACATTGAAATACGCAGAAAGAAGTTGACGCAGCTCTTTATGGGTTTTGAACAAGTGCTGCCTTTTTTTTCTGTAATAAAGCACAGATGGAGCTTTTTGTAACCTTAAGCATTATCTTCTATATAATTCAAGTTGTTTGTACCTTCTTGTCGCCCAAGTCAGTGACCTAAGCCAGTACATGTAATGTTCTGGTGCTGCCACAGGTACATTTAGCAGCTGGAGATCCATGGCTTTTGTGTCAAAAAATAACTTTTTACAACTGGTCCACTTGTGAGGCTTGAATTCTTACATACTTGGAATTTTAAGAATAAATCTAAAATCCTATGCAGCAGTCTTTATTAATAGACATAACTGTTCTAAAATGCATGTTCTGACCTGTTCTTCATATATTCCTGATAATTTATTTTTACTCATTACTCTATAAACACATGGTTAATAAAACACCAAGTGGGATGTCAAGACAAATCACATTGTCATTCACATTCAGGATAGTTCAGGATAATTCAGGGTTCACCTTCACATTATCATGTTCTGGATAAAACAACTAATCATACTGATATGGCAACTGAGATATAGATGCTTTACAGTCATTAGGAAATGTTATATGTAAAATAAAATCCTGGAAATATTTGTCTATACAAATGTCAAAAATCTCCAATTAAGTGAATGTACTTATTTGAAAATACATGGATATTACAAAGGATGATTTAAGTGCTGTTTAAAGCTGTTTAAAACAGGTGAAATCTGACAAATTCCTGCTTGGTATACTGTTTATATAAAAATATAATTACCATTGTCACTACTACATAGCATGTCAGGCACCTCATTTTTATGTTGACTGTGTTTTTTAGAGTTAATTATAATAGTTAAGAGTGTAGAAAATATACTGGGAGTTGTCTTCTCCTGCATTAGCAAAGATAAATCTAATTATTTCTCCTACATTAATAAGTTCAATCTAATTCTAAAGCAGTCAAAATACCAGGACTTCAGAACTGTCCGAGTGATGGCAAGTGATGCTAGGGATTGCTTTTGGGAAGAGTCAGTATTGCTAAATACAACATCCGTACTTATGTGACATAGTGCGTGACTGAATACTTGAGAAAGTGTTGTTCTTCAGAAGACTCTTGTGCTGCTTTCTCAGTGGCTGAGCATTAGAGCTTCAAGATTCATTGAAATACTTGTATCTGTGAGCTGTGTTAGGCCTGGGACTTCAGTTCTGCTGTAACTGCTCAATGGCATCTTGGGTGTTGCAAAACTGCAGCGGGGTGATTAAAGTCAGTTGTGGCAACAAGGGCCATCTAAGTATCGCTTGTATAACTGTGACAATAATTCAGATTTACAATAGAACGTGGGCTTTTCCAGCTAGAAAATTTGAAACTTAAATTGTAATTTATGTGGGTTTCTGGGTGAATAAGTATTTCTATGCACATTCCCAGGACTGATATACTGTAGACCACAGTGTAATTTGTAGATAGAAAATTATCACTCTGTCTCCTTAACAGCTTCAATCTAAGTGCCAGGTAGCAAAATAATAATTATTTTTATAAAAATCACATGGGCATGTGATTGAGTTTTACTAACTTGTAATTGTTTGATTTGACTGTTTTCAAACAATGCTGAATAATGTTTGTAATGGACTTGATGGAAATTACAAGATGCAATTAATGTAATATTTCTGTTTTTTCTTGTTGGATTGATTTAAGTTATAGATTATTTTTTCATTCCTATTAAGATTTCTTATGTACTGTATTTTTCAGAAATCTTACTTTTAAATAATACCAAAAAAAGTTTCTTTTTCTCTTCTGGAGTTCATTTACATCAGTTTGAAGTTGTGTAAATACTTTGCTAATATTTTCCTAATCTGTTTCTAGGTTTTCCTAATTCTTTTCTAAATTATTGTCATTACTGAGTATTTTTTATTGTGGCAAGATTAAGCTATAGTCCCAAATGATTGTTTTAGAAAACGAGGTACTTACTATCTGAGCTTTGTTGTTTGTTTTTAAGAGAACAACTGAGTGTTGGTGGAAGCATTGAAAACTTTCTCAGGAGTATCTATTGGTATCAACAACACTAGCTACAGTATTGGTTAAATTTCTTGCCTAAATAATTAAATTATGTGTATGCAGCCATACTGATACATTAACCCTCCTCACACACACACACACACACACACCCTTTTTTTTATTTTCTGCTTTTGTTATGCAAGGTAAAAATAATCAAATCTGTAAACCCTGCTGATCAGGGGGTACAAGCACAGGAGACGAGACCCAGGCACCTCCTGGCTGATTTATGCCAAGACAGAGCTCACAGTTCTCCATAACCCCTACCAGAGAAGGAGCCTCTCACGTAGGTATAAACCAAAAGTTATATAAATTGCCATCTTTCAAATCGCAAAAATAGAGGTTGGTTTTTTAAAAAATCTTTGGCTTGTAAATTTTTATACATATTAGATCATAACCATTCTTGGAATACTTTTGGGAGAGCTAAATGGATCTGAGTCAGCAACCGTTCTGTTTTGCATACATCTGAATTTATGTAGATAAGGGTAGAAAGGAAGATCCCAGGAACTACCGACCTGTCAGCCTCACCTCTGTGCCCGGGAAGATCATGGAACAGATCGTCCTAGAAGCTATGCTAAAGCACATGGAGGCCAGGGAGGTGATTCAAGACAGCCAGCATGGCTTCACCAAGGGCAAGTCTTGCCTCACCCACCTAGTGGCTTTCTATGATGGAGTCACAACAACAGTGGACAAGGGAAAACCAACAGACGTCATCTATCTGGACTTCTGCAAGGCCTTTGGCGTGGTCTCCCACAGCATCCTTCTCTCTAAATTAGAGAGCTATGGGTGATGGGTGATGGGTGGACTGTTCGGTGGTTATGGAATTGGTTGGATGGTTGCATCCAGAGGGTAGTGGTCAAGAGCTCAATGTTCAGATGGAGAATGGTGACAACTGGTGTCTCTCAAGGGTCCGTACTGGGACCAGTGCTGTTTAATATATTCATCAATAACATAGACAGCAAGAGCGAGTGTACGCTCAGGAAGTTTGCAGATGACACCAAGCTGAGTGGTGCAGCGTGGCCAGCAGGTCAAGGGAGGTGATTCTGCCCCTCTACTCTGCTCTGGTGAGACCTCACCTGGAGTACTGCGTCCAGCTCTGGAGCCCTCAGCACAAGAAGGACATGGAACTGTTGGAGCGGGTCCAGAGCAGGGCTACTAAAATGATCCGAGGGCTGGAGCACCTCTCCTATGAGGACAGGCTGAGAAAGTTGGCCTTGTTCAGCCTGGAGAAGGGAAGGCTGCGGGGAGACCTGATTACGGCCTTTCAGTACCTAAAGGGGGCCTATAGGAAAGATGGGGACAATCTTTTTAGAAGGGCCAGGTGTGACAGGACAAGGGGTAATGGTTTTAAACTGAAGCAGGGTAGGTTTAGACTGGATCTAAGGAAGAAATTCTTGACAATGAGGGTGGTGAAACACTGGAACAGGTTGCCCAGAGAGGTAGTGGAGGCCCCATCCCTGGAAACATTCAAGGCCAGGTTGGACGGGGCTCTGAGCAACCTGATGTAGTTCGCGGTGTCCCTGCTCCCTGCAGGGGGGTTGGACTAGATGACCTCTAGGGGTCCCTTCCAACCCAAAGCATTCTATGATTCTATGAATTCTGTGTCCAATTTTGTTGCACACATTTTGGTGTTTTTCAAACGAGATACTGGATTTAGGCATGTAAAAAGAAGTGCAGAAGTATTAGTGGCCACAGAAAATGTAGCAGCCAGGAATAAAATAGAAGCTGCTGGGTATGGTGTGAGCAGTAGTCTCAGCTGTAGAAGAAGTAAAGGGAAGATTTTAGACATCTGGGAAGGTCCGCTGCAAGAATGGTGAGCCAAAGTAAAAAGCCGGTGGTTACGCCTGCAAGGAAATGATTAAAATAGCTGAATTGTGGCACTTCATTAATAAGGGAGCACAAACTACATGATGACGGTTTGTGGCACAGGACTTGTGTCTTTTGTTTCAAACCAAGAACCGGATTCTGGTAATAACAGTAATAAAAATCACTTCCATACTGATCTTTCCACAACAGCGTAAAACCAACCTGTAAAATTCTGTGTTCTGTGTGTATTCCAGAAAAAGCTGTTCTTGCCTGCTGCCAACAATTTCAGTTTCTCTTGTCTGAAATTTCAATGGGCCTCTTTTCCCCACATAATAATTTCAAATCTGGTTGATCTCTGCTACGAAATTTATTTAGTTTAGTATTTACAAATTAGATACAACTGACTTGTGTGAGTGTGTGCTGCCTTTCTGATGTGTGGAAACAGAGATCTATTCCCACTTGCCCATAAAAATAATTTTAATGTGTACACTGCAGTATTTTTAATGCCTAAAGCTCCTGGAAGTATTTCTTGATGTGTTTTGTCTTTTTATATACTGAATGAAACAAGGTATTCAACAGTACTTTGAGTCCATAAATTCATTTTAAGAGGCTGCCAGGTAGTGCAGATGAACAAATGCATGCAAGCACTGCTGTAGGCTGAACAATTACCCATATGAGCCACAATTATATTAGCGTGCAAGGGCAATTGGAGGGAAAATTGGACCCTGTGGACATCCAGCTGAGTAAACAGGCTTGAGGAAGGATGGAGGATGTGTTAGTCTGAATAAAATACAGCTAAGCTAATTTGAAAAAAAACAGGCCAGAATTTGTATCAGTCACAGCACATTCTTTGTATGTCCTCTAGTTTCACAGTATTTTTCTCATTAGACTTCCCCTCTCAAAAACATTCCCTTTGCTGAAGGATTAGTTTAAGATCAGACACATGCAGCAATAGGCTTTGTATGCAGTAAGACAAAAGCTGTACTTCAGTTGCACAAAACTGAACATAAAATGAACCAGACAGGTGCTGCTGAGGAATAATGACTCCTTCAAGCCTAAGTAATAGCATATCCCCAAATATAACGTTCTTGATGTTTAGGATATGCTTCATGACCTCACTTTTTTATTCCATGAAGCTAGTACATTCCTGTAGCTGTGGCCAGAATCACTGTTTCCACAGTCTGTTGGCTGCCATTTGGGTGATAGGCTCCTCTTTTTTTCCAGGTGGTGGAAGTGCAGACAATACAGTAATTTGAGCCCTGCAAAGGAGAAATTTGATAATTCCCTTTGATAGCTAATAGATGCCAACCCACTGGGTTAGACCACAAGTCTGGGACTCAGAAGATCTGCCTTCCACTCTCTGCTTGACCTCTGGTTTTCTTGGGTGGAGCTGCAACCCCCAAGGTGAAAGCTGAGATCCTTGCAACTGCTGTGTGTGCTGCTGCATCCTGTGACACAGAAGCCATAATCCCATATTGGCTTTCCAGAGCTCCCAGGATGACTAGAGCAATGCCACTGCCCCAGGGTGCCTCTGCCAGAATTGCTGCATGCTTGCTTCCCTCCTGCAGGACACCAGGGATCATTCTCATAAGCCTTCACATGATGCAGCCCAAACACAACTGGGCTGCATCGCAGGGTTTGCCAACGACAGCAGCAGCCACGGCTACATTATGGCTATAGCAAGGGATGTGCATACCTTTGAGCAGAGAACTGCAGTTAGAGCAGCTCCCCAGGGTGCTCCTGCTGGCTCTGAGTAATTCCAACACATCGTGGCTGCTTGCGATTGCCGTCCACAAAGTCCCGACTGCCACGGTGTCTTCACTGCCGGTCGAAACCCCAGTATTCGCTGCTGTAACATCCTTTTGTAGGGACCAGCTAGCAGGTTTTTACTGCATCCAGCCTCTGTTTCCTTTTGCCTCTATGGCTGATACAGAGTAGGAGCGCAATTGCTCTCTGCCTCAGAGTTGCGCTAAGACGAACATTGTTAAAGGTGATAGAAGGTTTGGTGCTGTCACATTTTTATTTCCACAAAATATTCTGACAAAGAAGATGCAAAGTTTTTTGAATGATGCTGAGAATCACCAGTGTTGAAGATAACTTTGTCATGTAAGTTTGCAAACTTGATACTTTCTGTCGTTGGCAATATTGTGATAAACATGAAAGAAATGTAAGGTCTGCAATGGCATCATTACAGTTGGAGGAGAAATATGTAGCTGTGTAATAAAGACCTTCCAGCTTTAGGGTGAATGAAACAACATGATGAAAAAAGAAAAAAAGAAAAGGAGATTTGCTGCCCCATATGTCCATGTGTGATGAGCATTTATCACGTAGTGATGCTCCTGCAGTGAGCCTAGAGAGGGACAAGCAGAGAATTCAAAAAGTTGATGTCTTTAATTGTCTTTCTTTTTCTAACATTATTTCCAGTTAAGACAGGTCACCAAATGCCTGCTAATAACAAAATAATTTTACTTTCTATCCTGGTACTGCCAAAAGGAAGTTAGAAAGATCAGAAAATAAATTTCCTCCCTTTTCTCACTCCATTAAAAAGGTAATAATTCATCTTGTGACGAGGAGATGGTTTTAGGTGTATTTTAACAGGACAAGTAATACACTTCTCAGAAAATTTTCCACTGCAGCTCTCTGGCATCAGTATCTGGTTTAAATGAACAAGGGAGAACCAATCAAAAAAAAAAGTACAGTACAGTGACACTCAGGGACTTCAAGTAAAAATACAAATATCATGCTTTTTGCCTTGATTTAAATATTAAATGCAAGTAATATCTGCAAGTCTTATTGTGCCTATGTTAGCTTTCTATGTACTGTGGATAAGTAAGTTCAACTTACTGTGCTGATGTTGATAGCATCTCTAAATCACATTGTTTTGCTACAAAATTTGGGGTCGAGGAGTCTGACTGGGGAGTCTTAACACTCATTGCGGCTGGACCTCCTGAAGACCAAGGTTTCTCCAGGCTCTGAGTTGGTACTCAATAATCTGATGGATGTCAGATGTAAATATCTTAGAGAATAATTTTGCACAATATCTGTGAAAATAAGTAGCCAGGTGTACAATTTTAGAAGTATAATAACTGAAGGACAGATAGAAACTCAAATGTACCTGACTTTTACCTCTGGCAAGGCACAAGGGAAGCCACATGTGAGAGATTTCATCAACTAAGCTAGTCCCAGAAGTATTCCCGTCTTGTGGCTTTTTGCTTTTTAAAAAAAATATTTTTTACCTAATTTAGGGCCATAAAATTTATGCCATCTATACAGAAGCATAAAACTGCAAAATTATATTCTGGGAAGATGCAACCCTATTTTTGAAGTCACTTTGAAAGTGCTGTTAATAAACAAAAATAACTGTATTCCAAAGGAAAAGTTCTGTATATTTGGAATGGCTTTATCTTCTGAGACAAACTTCCTGAGGTGTGACTGTGGAAAGGGAAATGTTGGTGAAGACAGGTACTTTTTTTTTTTTTAATCCCTGAAAATTTATTTTGGTGCGCAAACAACAGCTGTCAACCTTCAAGCTTCCTGCACTTCTGTCAGTCTTCATTATTCAAGTCTTGGTTTTGGTCTAGAGTTGACAAATGCCTGCATAACTGCACAAATATCTTTCATTAATCGCTTACTATTTTGCTGTGTTTAAAACAAAACTTTTGAAGCCTAGAAAAAGTTATTTTCAAATACTGTAATTGCAGAAAGTATTTCAAGCAAGTGTTCCCAATTTATTCATTTCATACAGTGTCATTATTGTTCTCAGATAGTAAAATCAGAAATTATTGGAGTGATTTAAAAAAGTATGTTCTGTAAACATATTTGATGTCTGTTCTGATTGCTAAGCAAAAAGGGGAGAGGGCTGTTAGGGGAGATAGATCTTGCTCTGAAGTGGAGGGCAGAGCTTTTATCTAAAGCAAGCATGTTGTGCTCCTGCAAAGAGACGAACAGTGGAAGCCTTGTACCCCCAGCCTAGCTGGCAACTCTCATGCTAACCATAGTTAAAGAGGCAGGGGGAGTCTTTGTGCAAGAGAAAATAAAAGGAAAAAAGAAAAAAAGAAAAAAGCAATTTACGTGGGAAGGGAAGGGGCCTTTTGCTGGTAGGTTTAGCAGGGTCTGGCTGGCAGGTACACCCCTCCCACCCACCAGTGGAACGGTAAGCTGTTGGGAAGGAGGGACCTTGAAGGGGGTGAAGTGTGGGCTCAAGCGCAGCAGCCTGCGACACTGAGGGGTGGACAGTATCGCTCAGAAGCACTCATCAGCTCCTTCTTCCAGCAGTTGGAGTACGAGCGTTTAAAGAGGGGAGGAGGGAGCTATCTTGTCTTAATAATTACATTGGATTTCATATTTTTAGCTTATATACACCAAAAAAACATTCAGGTAGCATGTTAAGTGTGCTGTTTCACACACACAGGGTGAAACATTGCAATCTCAGAAGGCAAAAAGAAAAGTTTCATTAACATACTCTGATAGATATCTGTTGCTGAGAACCAGTCTTTCTCCAAATATTTCATTTACACTCCTTTGCTGGCAGAAACGTATTTTCTCCCTCCCACACTAGTTAGTTGCATCATAGATCTGTAAGGAGTTGCTATTCTTTGGACAAATGGGGAATCACAGAACCATACAATCATTTGGTTAGAAAAGGCCTTTAAGATCATTGAGTCCAACCATACCTGTCCACTACTAAACCATGTCTCTAAAATACATATGCTCCCTAGACCCTGCCCACCCCTGGCAGCATGAAATTGCAGCAGTGTTAGAATCACTAGGTGGTTGGGGTTTTGATAGGGTGGGTGGGTGTTCCTTTTATGTGGGGTTTTTTTTTGGTGTTGGGGAGAGAAGATAAAATGTGGAAATCAATCATTGTACAGACATCTGGTTTTCCAAGATAACTGAAATTTCTACTCTCCCTCCAGTTGTTTTTCCTTTCAAGAGCTCAGGCTGGTGGGCCAATAACCTCGAAAGCATCTGTTCAGACGTCAAAGCCACGTTTGCAGTGTCTTGCACATCTTCTTTCTGTAAATAACTTTTTCTAATCTTTGCCCACCTGTCACATCAAATGCATAAATATGTTGTAAATTCAAGATCTTAACCAGGCTTGTGAAAAATAGACAATGTAGTTTCATTCAGCTCCTCTGCAGTCTCGTAGAAGAGTATTCTTGAAGGTGTCAAGAAACTGGAAATCCATCACTTATCCTGGGAGCCTGATCCTTCAGTTCGTTTATCACTTTTTTCCATTCCCAGTTTTTCACTGTTCTCTTCTCCAACTTTAAATTTTAAGCTTTTCCTTCTAATGTATTGGACTCATGCTGTTCTTTCTAACTGGAAGTATCCTTGAGCCGTCAGCATTTTCTTTACCTAAACTTACCTGTCCACTACTAAACCATGTCTCTAAAATACATATGCTCCCTAGACCCTGCCCACCCCTGGCAGCATGAAATTGCAGCAGTGTTAGAATCACTAGGTGGTTGGGGTTTTGATAGGGTGGGTGGGTGTTCCTTTTATGTGGGGTTTTTTTTTGGTGTTGGGGAGAGAAGATAAAATGTGGAAATCAATCATTGTACAGACATCTGGTTTTCCAAGATAACTGAAATTTCTACTCTCCCTCCAGTTGTTTTTCCTTTCAAGAGCTCAGGCTGGTGGGCCAATAACCTCGAAAGCATCTGTTCAGACGTCAAAGCCACGTTTGCAGTGTCTTGCACATCTTCTTTCTGTAAATAACTTTTTCTAATCTTTGCCCACCTGTCACATCAAATGCATAAATATGTTGTAAATTCAAGATCTTAACCAGGCTTGTGAAAAATAGACAATGTAGTTTCATTCAGCTCCTCTGCAGTCTCGTAGAAGAGTATTCTTGAAGGTGTCAAGAAACTGGAAATCCATCACTTATCCTGGGAGCCTGATCCTTCAGTTCGTTTATCACTTTTTTCCATTCCCAGTTTTTCACTGTTCTCTTCTCCAACTTTAAATTTTAAGCTTTTCCTTCTAATGTATTGGACTCATGCTGTTCTTTCTAACTGGAAGTATCCTTGAGCCGTCAGCATTTTCTTTACCTAAACTTACTTGTAAAATAAAATGGAAGTTTCCTTTCAGCCATATATTTATTTGATAAACTAAGTGAACTTACAGTCGTGCTGAAGGGCATTACTGAATAAGCAGTTTTATTGCCGTGTGATGGCATTTGAAAGAAAGTTACAAATACAGACACGATATTTCATTAAGAGCTTTATTGTGGTCACTGCCACCCACAGAAGTAAAATCCTCTTCCTGCTTAAGCTTGATCTGCCGATTATTCACTCATATTAGTCTTTTTTTTTTTTTTTTGCTGCAACATATTTCTGGGATTTTGTCCATTGCATTTTTAAATTCAAGGTACGGTTCCCCAGACTTAGCTGTGTTCTTTGTTCCCATGTGTAACTTTGCATTTAGCTCTAACAAGGCAAATTCTTTTGAATTAGGTCCAGCTTATTAACTCTATCAGCCATTCCTTTATCACTGTGCTCAGCAAATTTTGCCAGCAAATTATTTTTTTAGAGTGTGTTGCTTCATGCATTTGATTATATAAATCCTAATACTGCTTCTTGTGAGGCCACATTAGCACTATCCCCATTCAGTTACATTTCCTTACAGATAGCTGCTTTTTGTGATGTTAGCCTGGCTTTAAACTAGTACTGATGCTAAGAAACTATTAGGAGAAAGCAGTGCAGACCACCTCCTAAAATATAAGCAGATTATAACTGTGCAATAACCTTTGTTGTAAATCTTTTCTTCTCATCTGAGAATTAAATTAGGTCTGTAAATATTTGTATTTATGTTCCCATTTAGACTAGAACAAGTGCTATAGTAAGTCCTTTCATTTGTGATTAATTGAATCTCCTTTTCCCCTTTTTATTCTTGCTGCTGATCAGGCAACTTTCTACAGACTTTTGCTTAAAAATTATTCAGCGTGGTGGCATTCAAACTGTGGTTAGGTATTAAGGTTTGTCTTAGTCTCTGGTAAACCCTCTGCTCTTTCTCCCAGTGGTCAGCCCTTTGGGTCAGTCCCAAGGGACAGCACATTTTAGAGGCCCAGCACCAGATTGCCTAGAAGCAGTGAAAAGTGAAGAGTGATGCCGGTAATTTTTGCTATTACAGATGCCTCAGGATGGCCGTGGCAATGGTGTTGGGCCACAAAGTTCAACACAGCATTTATGGGAGACCAGTCCTCTTCTGGATCAGCAGCTGGAAGCCAGGCAGGGTAGTGAGAGCACCTAAAATGACACAAGTTGAGATACTAGCGTCACTCCTCTACGCTCCCATTCCTCTTCTGGCTGAGGCCAGCAGCCGTGTTGGCTGTACAAGTCCCAGCTCACCTCAGAAGTGGATGCAAACTCTGTCGTCAAGGCCCCTGACAGACAACATGCAGTACTTGCATTAAGCAGTCTTCACCGTTAATCTTACCATCTGAGTTACTGCATGTCGAATGCTTTTCAAACACAGTCCCTTCCCTTACATTATATTAACCAGGTCACAGAAGCCTGGGTAATCCAGTTCAGAAGAAATGGCCATATCGCCCATGTCAGATAAGGAATTTGGGCTGCCCAACATTCAGGAGTGCACAGGTGACTAGATTTTGAAGTGCATGTATTTTTCAGCTCATGATGATAAACTTTTCTGATATACCGATGCTGCACATATGGACCAAGGAGAAAGATTGTATAAGAAACTGGATTTAGTTTTCTGCCTTTGAATTTGGATTAAAACGAAGAAAAGAATAACAGACAAGCATTCCTTAGGTGATCATGTTGAGATTTATTTTTATTTCTTTTCAAATATTGGAGGTTTATGTATATACCTTTAATATAGAAACTGCTTGTAAGGAAACTGAAAATACCTCTCTACATCCAAGCTGGCTGGATATGCCCTGAATATGCAACTCTAAACCATTGCATATTCAGGGCATATTTCTACAAAAAAAAAACCCCAGACATGCAGCATATGTATGGCTGGGGAAGAATTCTGGTTATTCATCACACACAGTCCACTCTTCCCAAGTCCTCCTGCAAATCCTCTAGAGAGCTGACTTTTCAAAAATTAGACATTTCAAGTCTGACAAAAATAGAGATACTTAAAAGAAGAAGATTTAGCATTGGTGGAATTGTTGAACTTCAACCGCAGCCATGTCTGATTGATCAGATTTCCCACATGTGTGCCTTTTCCAAAACAGCAAGATTATTCTTTGCCTGGATGGCTTAGCAAGCCAAATTGATATCTGTAGACTCCAGAGAGTCTTCCCATTAAACTGCAGCTGTTTTCTGAAAAATGAACTCAAAGACATTTGAAAAGCCAGAGGTCAATGTTGCACCTAAGATGTGCCTCTCTATATATATACTAAAGAGTGCTTAGAAAAAGAATTAGAAAAAATTATCTGTTGCAGTTGAAGTTAGCATGTGTGTATGGATGCGTATGAACACTTTCACAGTCTTGGAGAAGTCTGAACAAAACCACTACTCTTCCAACAAGAGCTTGACTTAGGCTGAACGGCAAATGATACAGAGTCGTATTTAGTTGAAACACTTATCTCAAGAACTGTATCTCTTTATTTGAGAAAGTCAGTAAGGCAAATTTTCTTATAGTAATTGTGGCTGATTCTGGGTAAAGGAAGAAACAATTGGGTTTTTAGCAGTTCACCAAATTTTAGGAGAAAAATTATGTGGGTGGGTGGAAGAGAAATTTGCTTTCTCTTAAAAGATATGCGGTAAACCGTGTTAGTGTATGGCTTAAAAGGGGGGGGAGGGGAAGGTGGTATGACTGCATCTAGAAGATGACTGATGAGGCTGTTCTGCTACTCCACATGTCCGCTTGTCATTGTTAGGTCTAGTAAAGATACATTGGCAAATGTATCTGAAATGGGCTTTCAGTTATAATTCTAAAAGTTTTTTAATGTGACGGTCTATATCACATTACAGCGGTCATTGAGTAGAAAAACAGTGCTATGTAATTGGAACTCTATTTATAATGTAAAATAGATGGCAATAAAGCACTGGAAAATTAGTTTGCGAGGAGGACAGCAACTGCAGGTTTACTAGTTTAGTGAGCTCTTTGCAGGATATGCTATTTCTATCCATATATTTTGTGTAGTTATTTCACAAAGGCCAGTGGGCATTTGAAGGTAAGAATCTGTACCGTTAACTAAATAGCTTGTTTTGATTATTGTCACCCAGAGGGGTTGGCTAGGTTGTTGAAATTATTCATCCAATTTGTCCAATATGTCCTTAGAATTAGAAGTTGTGTAGATGAATTGAAGTACGTTATTATATGAAATCCTTTCAGAAAAAAGCTTTAAAAAAAAGTCTCTGCTGAGACCCCAGAGCCATTTTCCGACAGACAATAATTTTCCCATGTGGGAACTGGGTTAAATTTTACACTTCTTTCCATTTACGCATAGCTTGCTGTTCTCTGTCATAGTTTGATGTCCTGTGCTCTACTGGGGGACGGAAAGATGATGAACTGAAAGAAATGAGGCTAGCTTCTCCTAATGCTGGGTTGCCAAGCTCCCCATGAACTTCTAATTCACCATGTTTGCTGTTTCCTGCAGGTTTGGGGTATCTAATATGGCAGCAGAGGATTTGTCAGTTTGTTGGATTTTTCATGCTCGGTATACCCACAGTGTGCTAACCTTTATCAGGTAAAACTGGACAAAAAGAAGATGCAGAAACACATGAATAGGAAAAAGAAAACAAGCAGGCCAAAATTTGTATCAAATCACAATAATACAGTACCAGGCATTGCTAACATTTAGCACATATGGACGGGTATCTAAATCACATGCCTATAGTCATGGGAATACTGAAGACTACTCAGTCAAGCTAGTGCTTGCATTGGGAAAGGTCAGCCTGCCTGTCTGGCATGAGACAGATAACTGTCTGAGGTCCCATGACCCTGCAATTAGTCCTGCACCAAAACTCCAGGCAAAATACGTCTGCATTGACCCTTGCCCATGTGGCTTGCAAACCACAGGCTCCAACCAAAGGAATGATGGTCTAAAATCAGCATGTCTGTCAGGACGGTGCCAATCTACCTGCTGCTGACCAGAACTGAGCAGGAGGGAATGTGCAGGTGCCCACCCCATTGCAGACAGGATCATGGCAGGTGCAAACCTTCTAACAACTGGACAGACACTCTGGCAGAAAAAGACCTGCTAAGACATTGCGAGCAAAATTCATACACAGAGATTGCTCCTATACCTCCTGCACTGGACTAATAGCGGTGACATACCCAAGGACGAAAGAGGCATCGTCCTTATGCTGAGGAAGCCGTATGCTGGGCTTCTGCATAGCACAACCTCTCTGACCATCTGCAGCAGTAAAGACTCACAGTACTGAGAATAATGCTGAGCACTTCTTAAAAACCTCCTGTGCTTCCTGCCTTCCTGCAGCTAGGAAGTCATCCGGGTAGCGCGTTGGCATCCCACACAGGTGGTGCTGGGCCTCGCCCAGCCCGGTGCTGAGTGAAGTCAGAAGTCTTGCCTAGTGTCTGGAGGGGGTTGTGATTACTATCAACACAAGACAAAGAGGATCCCTTTTGCTGAAAGGTGCTGTCAAGAACATTAATCAGTCCTGGGGAATTAACAAGAAACTCTTATACCTTTCACGTATGAGATTTTCTCCTAGCCCTGGACTATTCTTCCCTTTTTCTCACCTCTCTTATGTAATATAGCTAGGTGAGATCAATTGCGGCCATGCAACAAGGCCAAACACTACATCCAGCTTAGCCCCTGCCTGTGTAGTTTTCTCTTTACAAGCAAAACAGGCTTTCAGACTGAACTGCAGGAGGATGTGAAAGAGCATGAAAATGCTCATCGTGGGGAAATCATTAACCATGACTACCCAAGCAGCCAGGTGGAATGAAGATAATCCTAAATCTTACTCCGAGATAAGACAGTAGCTACACTGATATCCTTCAGTTATTCTCAGCAACACAGTTACGTGGTGCCCCCAAAATGAAGGAGACTATTGCCTGTGCTTCATGTCTGACTAATAACAAACCTATTTTATGTCATTTCAGTAAAACCAGTGGAATTAAATACAGAAACTAAATAAAAATATTCTTGGAATTAACCAGTTGGAAGAGTGTTTTCCCCTTTCTCTGCCTTTTGCTTTCTGAGGAGTTTTGTTTCATCAGGTAAAACTGGTGGAGACCATATTCCCTGCTCCAGCTATGCCCTCTCTAGTCCCTGCCCAGCACTCAAACCAAGGCACCCACCATGTCTAGTCCTTCTGCCCTCGGAGCATCAAGCATTTGCTGTCAGGGCCTGGAGCTGGTGCTCAGCCACATGGGAATATCCCTGTCCTTCAGCCAGCTGCCCATCATGTTCTGCCCATCCCAATGATGGTCTGCCATACCAAGAGGTGACCTGGACAATCCCTCACTAATGCTCAGTGATTGCTAGCCCTGGATCAACCCCCACATCTCCTTACCCAAGAATAAGTAGTCCTCAGACCTAACCAGCTGGTAGAAGAAAAGCAGCCTGCTCAACACGTGTAGTGACTATGGATTCAGGGTCAGACCTGCTTGCTTTAGGGAGAGTGGCCCCTGAAGCTCACACACACACAAAATCAGTAGCAAACATCTTAAGTCTAACAACTGGGAGCAAAAGGTTGCCACCCCTCACTGTTTACAGCCAAAGGCAACACCTGAGTTAGAAGGGAAGAAAAGGCAGCAAAGGTCTTGGAGATAGCTTCCCCCCATGTCAAACCACCACTTCTGTTAAACATAAAAAGATATATCGGGAAGAATTAAAGCTGTGAAAGTGAATGCAAAATGGAATAGAAACACAACAGGGATGTGTCAAAGCAAGAAGAAAATCTCCCAACCTCCTTTTTTTCTAAGATAATTGATTTCCAAGGCATATGAAATAAAGGAAAACCATCTAGACTTTGCTATATCATTTAATATGTCCAGTAATAAACCATGTTATGCTGGAGAAGTCAAGAACTGATTAAAAACCATAAGAAATACAAGAAATAGGATAGAGCTAGTTGAGAGAAGATCAGCAGCTGTGCCGACTGGGAACTGATATATGCATGGCATATATGGCTTCTGAATAGGACCAGTGGCATGCTTGCCCCAGAGGCGGGTGCGGACTTTGAGGGGCGGCAGCAGCCCCATCACCCCTGCCCACCTGGGGTGCACTCAGTGTGGCTGTGAGGGCACAGTGTGACATCGCTGTCTTTGGGGACAGTTGTGCAAAAGGGACAGCTATGCAGCGAAATGGCAAGGAGTTGCTGCTGAGGGCTGCATTTCGCTGCCACACCTTTAGTGCTGATGGTGCCCTAGGAAAGGTGAGCAATCAGCTTTGCTCTTTTTTTTGCTTTTGGCCAGATTTGCAGTGAAGTCTGGGGGAAGGGCACTGATTTTCCTAGTGCCCTCCGCATTGTGCTGCTGTTCACGCCAGCAGACACTGATCAGCAAGCAGGGTTTTGATCCTGGTGGATAAGGTTGTTTCAGCAGGCCCTGAACTGGAGATGTAAGCAAAGTGCCTGCTCTGCACCCACTTACAAAAGTGCAGTGTGTTTGATGAAGTCTATCAGTGCACCCCTCTCTTCAAAGAGAAGGTGAAAAGAATCCATCCCTTCTTCTAGGGAGACTGTGTGCAAGCAGCAGCATAATGACTTCCATTTATTACTGGGCTTCTTAGCACTGAATCTCAGGGGATGCAATTCAGATTTCTATGATTCTTGCATGGCTCATAGGGGTGAAATCCAATCCACAGATGAGATGGATGGAGTATTGTCCTGTACTGAACACTAATGGCCACCCTCCTCATGAAACAGGGCACTTAGTGAATAAAGAACACTTGTGTGAGACACGCAATTCTAAAATATCAAACAATTTTTTTGTTGAAAATGGCAAATGTAACTCCATCTCCATCTCTGAATAATAGTTTTACTTTGAGGAAATTTTTTAGAAATTAAAGATGTCACATCCTGCTTTTCATAAATTTTTTTTTTAAATAAATTTAACAGAATGCTAAAAATTTTAGCATTTTGATTTACTACGGATTGGCTTCATTATTGTGTGTGAATCAGTCACAAGTGGTGTTCCACAGGGCTCAGTGGTGGGGCCAGTTCTGTTTGCTGTCTTTATCAACGACCTGGACAAGGGGATTGAGTGCACACTCAGTAAATTTGCAGATGACACTAAGCTGGGCGGGAGTGTCGATCTGCTGGAGGGTAGGGAGGCTCTGCAGAGGCATCTGAACAGGCTGGATCGATGGGCCAAGGTCAACAGTGTGAGGTTCAATAAGACCAAGCACCTTGGTCCTGCACTTGGGTCACAACAACCCCATGCAATGCTACAGGCTTGGGGAAGAGCAGCTGGAAAGCTTCTTGGCACAGACGGATCTGGGGGTGTAGGTTGACAGCTGGCTGAATATGAGCCAGCAGTGTGCTCAGGTGGCCAAGAAGGCCAACGGCATCCTGGCTTGTATCAGAAATAGTGTGGCCAGCAGGAGCAAGGGAGCCATCCTTCCCCTGTACTCAGCACTGCTGGGGCTGCACCTCCAATACTATGTTCAGTTTTGGGGCCCTCACTACAGGAAGGACATTGAGGCACTAGAGCATGTCCAAAGAAGGGCAATGAAGCTGGTGAGGGGTCTGGAGCACAAGTCTTATGAGGAGCAGCTGAGGGAACTGGGATTGTTCAGCCTGGAGAAGAGGAGGCTGAGGGGAGACCTTATCACCCTCTACAACTACCCAAAAGGAGGTTGTAGTGAGGTGGGTGTTGGTCTCTTCTCCCTGGTAACAGGAAATAGGACGAGAGAAAATGGCCTCAAATTGAACCAGGAGAAGTTTAGATTAGGTATTAGGAAAAATTTCTTCACTGAAAGGGTTATCAGGTACTGGAAGGGGCAACCCAGGGAAGTGGTTGAGTCCCCAACCCTGGAGGTGTTTAAAAGATGGGTAGATGAGGTGCTTAGGGACAGGGTTTAGTGGTGGATGGGTACAGTTGGACTCGATCTTAAAGGTCTTTTTCAACCAAATGATTCTATGATTCTATTAATTATTTCAATGGAAATAATGCAAATGACGCATTCTCTGGGGCTGGTTTAGAATGTTCATTTGAACCCTCCACTTTTGGGTATACCTCCACCACTGGCTGTCTCGTGCCCAGTTGCAAGTTACGATAGCGCACAAGTGTATACACAAGCTGCAGCAGTACTGTGGACATATTGAGATTATATCATTATTAGTTTTTCAAGTTAAATCATCACATTTGCCTCTGAGTTTGACTGGTGTGTACTTTTAAATACTGTTTTTAAAACAGTAGTTTTCACTAAACTGTTTTGCCATATCTGCTTTGCTAGTCAGCAGTCAGCATTTATGACTTCAGAAAGTTACTTGCAAACAGTAGTTTAGCATTACTTTCTTTCCTGAATGTCATCAGCCTGGGAACTGGGTCTCCAGCCTTTTGGAAGCCAGCTTGTCCACCTCCAGGTGGCAGCTGCCACCTTCTGTTTTCTGCCTGTCCCCAAAAGTGCTGTGCTCAGCCTGGGAGACTACCAAGTGCTGGCGATGGGAGCAGAAGGAGGGATACTGGAAAGATGCTGCCAGTCAGCCTCCGCATCAGCTTTCTTTATTACTTTCAATGAAGCTGCTGCTGCTGGTGGTGGCTCCTCTTTGCCAGGACTGTCTGTGACTTAAGGATGGAGCTCTCCACATTCCTGGAGGTATCTAGCCGCTTCGTGGGCACTCTGGAGCTCCAGAAGAGAGGAACTATATCTATCTGCAAGGAAGAAAGCGCTAAGGGGGAAGTGTCTGGTTATAAAATGCCCTGTAAAGGACTTTGTAAGAATGCTGGCTTTCATCACTCTAGTAGTCAGCAAAGATGTTTCTTGGGCAAATGCTGCCATGTTTTCATTATTTTAGATTTTTTTTTTTTACAAAAGCCTTATTTATCTCTTTACTAATGCCAAACGGGAAAAATAGAAAGGCTAAGCAAAGTTAATAGCAATTATTCACCACCACCACCACTGCCACATTACAATGGAATAATCAAATTTATATTTTCCAGGGGATATAACTCAGTTGAAAGCAGTGTTTTGACAGGCTTCTGTAGCCACGTACTGCTCCCTTAATAGAAATGAAAAATCCTGGTGCCATAAAGGACCTCTCTGTGTAAGTTTATGTGAACAGGTTCTGTAGGTGCCAATGACTATGGATGGAAAATATTTACCAGAAAATAGCAGGAGAAAGAGGAAAAGTGTATGCTGAAGGGCAGCATGTGAAAGCCTCCCCAGAGCTGCCAGGCTCTGGAGACCAGCGGTCGTTTTGGGTTCCCATGAAGGGCTGAGGCAGGGCTGCCTGTGCACCTGGTGAAACAAGGGAGCACTGGAGGGGATTTCCAAACCTACCTAAAAGCCTCTGGTGTGTCAGTGCAATGTCCCACGTCTGAGTAAATAGCTGGGGCAGCTCTCCCAGCTTCAGCCTGGCAGCGACGAGTGTGTGCAAATGTGCACTGGCCAAGACTGGAAGGGTCTCTGCATACCATGGATAGCCTCAGGACACTAGGCTGTCTCTATCCACTAGTGGAAAAAATGCTGCCCTAGACTTAGAATAATAAGAGGAGTTTTTCAGAATCACTGGGGTTTTTTTTTCCTTCCAAAGATAATCAAGGACTTTTCTAGTAGCGGATTAAAACAACAACAACAACAGGATTTCAAGAGCATCCCAAAATCTGAACATTGATCTTGTTCTCTGTAATTACTTAAATCTGCATTACTAGTTTGGGTCTCTCTGTGCCAGTGTTGCATATCCTCCAGAGCAGCGTACTGTGAAATCTTTGTTTGAGCCTCTCTGTTAGTAGGTGTTGGGACCTTATGGAAAGAAACTAATTGATTCCTGAGGCCTCATTATGAGTGATGATCTTCATTAGCTCCCTCCTAGATATGAAATGGGAATGTCCCCTTGAGTAGAGTCAAAAGCTGAGCCAGTCTGGAGAAAACAAACCTTACAAAAATCAAAACCCTTGGGGAAAAGTCAGGCTGGCAATTATTTTCTTAATGTGTTAGGAAGAGGGGTATCTAGAAAAGGATGAACTTGCTTGCATCTTATTTCACTTAAATAAGAACCAGATTTTTGTTCTACTAAATTTTAGATTTTGATATCTTCTTTTGTTCCTTTGAAAATGTGGGAAAAGATGCTTAGCCCCTCAAAAATGGGGTCAGTCAGAGAAAATGTTTTATTCAAATTCACTTGGAAAATTCACTTGAAAAATCCAACTCGCTCGAAAAATTTCAGTTATTCCAGTTAAAAAAACACCCCAACCTTCTACCAAAATGGAAATCTGAATAACCTTGAAATGCATTGCTATTATGTAACTAGCAATACAATATGCTTTCCTCATAAATTTGTCTTTCCCTGAAAGGAAAAAAAGATAATCTGAAAAAATTTGTCCCGTTATGTATATCTGCCTGTGTTGTGTACGACTGTAACTTCAAGCAGCGTAGCAAACAAGATCTCTTCCTACGTACGACAGCATTTTAAGAATCCCATCTGCGGAACAGGCATGGCTGGGAGAAAGGCAGACCTCCCAGCAGGCAGGAGGAGGCATGGGAGCGGCGTGCCTGTATGGGAAGCATACGCTGACCAGCGCTGCAGGCACCGTTTTGCTGGGTGCCAGGAATCCCCATTCCGCCCTCAGCTAATGCAAGAAGGCAACAGGCAGCAACAGAAGGGAGGCTCGTCGTTAACTGTGTCTGTCCTGGCTGCATAAAAAGTGAAGAACCATGTGGTGTTTTTGCCTACAGGAGAGGCGTAGCCTTCCCAAAGCCTCAGGAGCTGTGTTCCTCTAGGATGGAGCAGCTCCACTGGTGACAGGGGGCTTGGTAGAAGAGGGTACTGCAAGAATGGATGTGCTGCAGGCTGGCATCTAAGAGTAGCCTGGGATCTCTCAGCTAGCTATAGCGCGATAAAACTTTTATCCTCTTTTAAGCACAGCAAACTCGTGACTCGTGATTACCTAAAGCGTGGGCTCCCGCTCCCAGCCGTTAAGAGTGCTGCTGGGGATTTGTGAATTGCCCTAGTAAGGCAGATTAGTGGCTGAAGCGGTAGGTCTCTTCACCTGTGATCAGACTTCAGTGGGTGAGAAAATGCAGAAAATCCACCTCTTCGCATTAGTCCCAGGTTTCCTTGCACTGGGAATTATGTTTATTAGCTGGGGCTAGGGCTTATGTGTGAAAGTGAGCCGCAGCATCCTCCTTCTTGTCTGAGGTTTATCTCACACCTGCAGTTGACTGCTGTGTGCAGTCCTACCACTGTCACAATGAGCCTCTTAGTGAAGG
Source organism: Egretta garzetta (assembly GCF_000687185.1). Lineage (NCBI taxonomy): Eukaryota > Metazoa > Chordata > Aves > Pelecaniformes > Ardeidae > Egretta > Egretta garzetta. Next base: position 2,756,895 of record NW_009259860.1, read on the forward strand.
CCATGGGAGAGATTCAGGCTGGGACCATTTAGGACATCCAATTGTACACTGCCTACCGACAACTGGTGCTCTCCATACCTTATAATGTTTATCACAAAGCCAGGCTTTTTGACTAGGATATAGGGACTGAGCCAGAGTGACTTAACACGCCCTGTGCACTCTAAGTGTGCTGAGCCACCCCACAGCACCTGACCATAAACAGATCTTCCAACAATACAAAATTTTGTCAGGTTACTATTTATCACTGTGACCTAGCTGAAATGAAAAAGAAGGAAATGTCCTCATCTGTTGTACAGAGCTCTTTGAGAAAAAGGGTTATATAAATCATAGAATCAATCATAGAATGTTTTGGGTTGGAAGGGACCCCTAGAGGTCATCTAGTCCAATCCCCCCGCAGGAGCAGGGACACCGCGAACTACATCAGGTTGCTCAGAGCCCCGTCCAACCTGGTCTTGAATGTTTCCAGGGATGGGGCCTCCACTACCTCTCTGGGCAACCTGTTCCAGTGTTTCACCACCCTCATTGTAAAGAATTTCTTCCTTAGATCCAGTCTAAACCTACCCTGCTTCAGTTTAAAACCATTACAGCCTTCTCTTCTCCAGGCTGAACAAGCCCAACTCTCTCAGCCTGTCCTCATAGGAGAGGGGCTCCAGCCCTCGGATCATTTTTGTAGGTATTAGGATGTCCAGAGTCTCCATTAATTTTGTGGCTGGCTGTTTTGATGCTGGCCTCATCAGTGTATTTAAAACAAGAAACTGAGGCAGCAAGCAGACCTCAGTGGCACGTGTGGAGAAGGGCAAATGATTTTAGTCTTTTGACGCACCTAGTGTTCCTACAGAGCTGAACTGTTGCCAGAGCTCCGGACTTGCTCACAGCCATTTCTTTAGGCACTGTCACTGTTTCATGACCTAATTAAACGGGCCACGGATGCCAGCTCTGACTGTTAGCTGAAGGCGGTAGGTCTGTGCCAGACAAACCCGCTGCCCATCCCGCAGCAATGGGGTGCACGCATGGGTAGCCCTGTTCATCAGGGGGAGCACTGCACCGCTGTGGCAAGTAGCTACAGTGGGCTCTCAGCTGCGCAAGCGATTAACTCTGGAGGTGATCTTCATGGAAGGGAAAAAAGACTGGAGAAAGTGGGGAAAGAGGCAAAAATGCAATCATGGGAAAGAAGAGGTGCAGCAATGAGGAGTGCTGGTGGGGGCTGTGTCTGCCATGGTGCGGTACCTCCATACGCCGGTAGTCCTGGGTTCTCACTTACAGCTGATGGCAAACCGGCATAAGGAGCCTGTCAACTGCAAAGACTTTTCAAGTATAAAATACAGAGCAAAATATGGAAGAACATAGACTGAAAACACTGTCAGTAGAGAGATTCTAAGTGTGTGAAATACTTGCTTGTTTACAGTTATTATTTTAATGTGATATTTTTGGAAAGACAGTTTCTGAAATGTGGGGATTTTTTTGCTAAAGAGAGACTTGTAGCTAAAGCACATACAGAATCTGCAGTGCAGCGGTAAAACTGATGTTGATCATTTCAGCCGGGACTAGCAAATCCTGTTCTTTCTGTATATCCCCTTTAATGTGAGCCAGGGTTTATTGATTTCCTCTATGTGCTTATATACATACTTTTCCTTTTCCGCAGCTTAAAATAAAGTCAGAATTATTTGTTCTTCTAAGCCAGCCCTTCCTTCAGGGAATCGCAAATTTTCCATTAGGGAAAAAAAACCCTTGCATGGAAAACCTTGCAGGAAGAATGCCTTCTCTCCTTGCTGGTGGTAGAGGTACAACAGGCAGATGACCTGAAGCTGTGGAGCAGGAGGGAGCAGCAATTGAGACAGATTCCCCCCACCCCCACCCTCACCCTTCCCCTTGCCAGCTAGATCATCCAGAGCAGAGGAGGTCATGAGCATCCATGAGAAGGGAGGGGGGGGAAAGTCCTTGGCTGTGGAAATCCTAACCGCACCCCCTCCCCGCTCCTCCTGCCGACTTACTAGCCTTCCTATTCCTTGTTAAAGGCTGATTGCAAAGAGTTAAACTGTTTCCATATGTCCAGTTCGAGAACAGAGTTTGTAGCCTTTGGCAACCCCTGCGGCATCCAGCTGCAGCTGCTACCTGTGTGTTCCCTGGGGCACCCGCCTGTGCGTGCCTGCGCCGCTGCCCGTGCGCCACTCTGTAGGTGCGCGTGGACGTGCACATGCGCTGGCGACATCCGAACCGTGCCCCTGCCGTGTCGGCGAAACCCGTCTGTCCTTGTTGGGGGAGATACTAATTCAGAGCAGCCCCTTTCCCCTCCGTTCTTGCGCTCGGAGCTGACCACGAACCATGTCAAACAATATACAACCGAGAAGAATGCAAATAAACTTCAGTCTGCATAGCCCAGCAATGCAGCTAGCCGCCCACTTGCGAGATACTAAACTGGTGTACACATGATGCACAAAGAACGCTGGCTAGTTTCACCAATCCCTTCAGACAAAAAGGGAAAAAAAAAAAAAAAAAAAAAAAAAAGGAAAAAAACCTGATCCTTGTCTTTATATCAGTGAGGTTGGAGTTCTTGCTAATAAAGGAGCTTTTCCCATGATGCAGTGTGATAAGGATTGGCCTACATGTAGCCCAGCAAGCCACTGCTGATGTTTTCTTGATTAGGTGTCTTATCTTCCATTGAGCTGCATCTGATGAAGGTTGCTGACAGCGTAATGGCAGGGAAAGCATCGGACAGCTCCATAAAATGGCAGCTATGCTATGACATGTCAGCCAGGACCTGGTGGATGGTAAGTTGGTGCGATAACTTTTTTTTTCCCCCCTCCCTGGAAGCTATTTTTCCTTTCTGAACTCCTCCTTCGCTGTTGCAGTGCACGTGCTGCAAAGTTGAGAGCGTGCAAAGTTTCCAGCTCCAGCTCAGTGACTCTGCAGAGCACCTAAACATCCCGGCCAGCTAGATAGGGTTTCTCTGCTGCTGTAGTGGCATGGGCCTTCTTTTTAAAACAGCATCAAGGACAGTAGGGGATTTTTCTTTCTCCTTTTTCTTCTTCTTCCCCTCTCTCTCTTTCCTCCTTCTTTTTTTTTTTCCCCTGCCCTGTGAAATGCAAATTTTGCAGTGCTTGCCAAGTTAGTTGGTGTGAGAATATGGAGGTGGAAGCAGTCACGGGAAAAAAGAAAGCAGCCTTGTCATCATGCTCCTGGCTAATTGTTCTTGAGTTGCTCTTAAAAATAGAGCAATCTGCCTCTTTATTCTGTTTCCTCTGCATAATTATTTAGAAAGTGTATTGTATCATGTTGTGAGCAGCCTCCTAATCAGTATGCAATTGTCCCCCACGCTTCCCCTGAATTTGGAGTCCTCCTCCCTTCCAATGAATGCAGTAACTGGAGCAACTACTGATTAATATGCCTGTTGTCATAATTAAATTTAGTTAATGAGGATATGCATATTCAGTCCATTTTTTCTTTGTTTGGACGAGCATGGCTTTTTTGTTCATATTTATACAGCTGCAAATGAAAGCGGGGAGGTGGAAAAAAAAAAAAACTTACAGAGCTCAGGAAAGGGTGGACCCTGAGAGACAACTCTTTTAATGTTGCTGGGCTAAGGAGCCCAAAACTTTATTTAATCAAAACAGTGGGGCTGGGAGCAAGTGTTTTGGGAATGAGAAGCTTTTCTCCTCAGCAGAGCTACATGAAGTTTTCTCCATATACTGATTTTGTTGCCTGTGGACAATGGTCTCTTGTATGCAGTAGCCATGCCACGGAAGGGACCTTCTGCTGGCTAGCATTCCATTATGAATATTAATTTCATTCTTGGGTTGCTTTGTCTGGTTGTGTATTTTTACCCTTTTCATTCCTTCATTGATTGCCTTGTCTTGTTTGTCTGGATAATTATTATGCTTACTGCATGGGCTGCTTTTTCACAATTAGTACGGTGCTGAGACAATAGGCACTTTATTCTCGGGCGGTGGGTCTGGGGAGCACCAGTGGATAGCACGTCCCAGCGCCTGGACAGAAGGCAGATTTCTGATTATAACTGCCTTCCTGCACTGCTTTGCAAGGACTTCATTATCTTTCCAAAGGTGGATGTTGATACGTGCCTTCAGTGCGGGTATCATACCTGAAGGGAGTATTTAATTTAAATTATGTTTGCTACTTGTGATTGTTTCTGTACTTTCTGAACACAGGGAAGGAGACTTTTTCTTCCTTTGCTACTTGTTGAACTACTGCAATATGAACATTCACATTACTTTAAAAAAGAACAGAGGAGGAAAGTAAATGATAAAAAGCTGTTTTGTGAGACTACTCTTTTGCTGTGAGTTATACTGTATAGTATTGTGTTTAGATTTATGCTTAAATCTTTAATCAGACCTTTTTATTGTAAGTGTGTACATTATTGAAAAGAGCTGTTAAAGTGCCTGACAGATGTTTAGACATAGGCAGTATGAAATGTTTGTGTAGCAGATTTGCTTAACATTGCATGTACAAAGGCTTGGTTTTTTTTAAGAGGCATGTCTTAAGTTTAATAAAAGTTTCTCTAAGGATAGCTTTCTGTAAGCTGGCATTGCTTCCAAAGGGGAAAGAAAATCAATACTTTCACTGCATGTAGTATTTTATCCTGAACTGTAATCTGTAAAATACAGGTAATGTAAATGTTCACCGTCACGAGTGTGTATTTCACACACCCTTTAGAAAGGGAGTTTAAAAATTCTTGATTGTTAAGTACGGGTGAAAATCAAATGAGATTTTAGCTGTGCAGTCTATTTTGCATGGTATTTCTAATTTACAAAGCTGCAGTTGTAGAATCTAAGGTAAACCCATGGACAGTGGGAATTGTTTTCACTCAAACAAGGAGAAGTACCTTATGCTTCAATACCATAGTGTGTAAAATATTACCATAGATTTTATTGTATAATTATTTATAGTAAATTCCTATCAGAAATACGCAGTATAAGTAAAACCTTAAGACTTCTGAGCAAAAAACCCAAGAAAGGCAGACTTCTTTAGTTTTCTGTTTCTGCTTTTCCTGAATGATTGTAAACATTGAATTGCAAATGCCTTGTGGGGAACAGGAAAAGGGGTATTAAGGTGGTTACTCATAGTTATAAAAAAGTTCATTAACAAATGCCATTATGACAGGCATCATTATAAAACTTGGTGCTTTTTCATTATAGATAAGCTCTCTACAATTATTTTGCAGTGCGGATGTTCAACATCAAATTTAGTTTGATTATTCCTAAAATAATGGCTTCTTTCTAATTCTTTTTTTAAAGTAATTACATTGAAACTATTCTTGGAAAACAACATTCTGTCTTTCTCTTTAAACTAAGTGAAATGACTGTTTAGTAAGTAAAGTCCGTGTTATCCACCTATGGTATTGTAGTACTACTCTATTGTTTCCTATCTTACCATTTATTTCATTCAGATTATTTTATTTAGCTGCAGTAGTAACAATTTCATTTGATAGGGAAAAAACTAAACAAACAGAAATTACACACTCTCTCCATCTGTGTTCTCTTGAATACAGACGTGTTCACTAAAATGCAAGAGGGTAAAAGTTTTATTGAGAATGCAATAAACAACCAAGTGCAAACAAAAGTAAACTTTTATTATACTCAGTAAGAGGAAATATATGGAGAATTGTTAAGTGATTATCTCAGTCTTTATTTTAGATGGATCTAATGTGACCATCTTAGTTGCGCCTCATCTTACTATTTCTGCCTTTAACTTTGTGGTGAGGGAAAGAACATACCCAGTGAAGAGACAGAACCTAAGTACCAAGTACTGTTCAGTGCAGCTGGCAAACACTCCAGAATTTTTTTATTGAAAAATCTCCATTTATAAAGTGAGGAGGAATGATGATGAGGGTGACTTAGAGGGTGATACCCATAGAAACACTGCATATTTTTTACTGTCTCTTTTGTTAATGGCAACGGGGTAGTTTGGGATTACAGTCATATGATGTTTTGTGATTACCTTTACAGATTTTAAAATTCATCACCTTTCTGATTTAAAAATTCAAATCTAAGTAGCTAATTACAACTTGTGGCATTGTTATTGGGCTGCTGGGTTTTTCTTGTGGGGAAGGTTTCCAAATATTTATGTCTCAGGCACCTATTGCAAGCTATTTTGTTAAATCTCTGCCAAAGTCTGAATGCATGTTTCTGGCTGTCGGATCATTTGCATGCAAATCTATGGAGTGTACATACATATTCTAAAAAAATCTCTTCTTCCTAATCTCAAAACCCTATTTTTATACACATATATAGATGCATGTGCAGTAGAGATAGAGAATGAAAAATAGTCTGTCTATTCAAAACTGTTGGAAAAAAAGTCTTGAAATCACACGTTTCTGTTAAGAACAGTCCAGAGACAACTAGGAAGTTCTGATTTGTTGCAAATACTGCACATTTCCTTTTGCTTAATTGCTTGATCTTATGATCAAAAACGTCATAACAAAATCTTGGAACAAAAAGTTTGTCAATACCAAGTTTAGCATTTTTCTATTCTAGTCTATAGTTTTGCTTTCAGGAAGAAATATTTTTTAAAAGAGAGATTTCACATAGTATTAAGGGTGTATTAATAGGGCATAGAATCCCAAATGGAGGTTAAAATAATAACAATTTAGATGCTATATTTCAGCATTAAAAGAATTATTCTGATCCTAAATTTATTAGTAAAGCCAGGTTTTAATGTACTTTTTGGTTTAACACAAATGTTAATCACATTCCAAGGGAGTTGCAGTATGTCAATATTTTGCAGCAGCACATCTGTGCAGTTTTCTAATTTGGATTAAAATGATATTCATAACACAACAACTCCATCAGTTGTTCAGATGTACAGCTTGTTAATGAATCCTTTGTTCTCAATAATGACTTTTAATTAAATGATTTAGAAACAAATGTTAGTATAACTGTGGACATATTGAACATGCTGTGCTTATTCATGGACCTAGACCACAATATCTTCATTCTATAAATTTCAGGGGGAGGGGTGGGTAAAGGGAAGGCTTAGCTCAAGGTTATATTCGTAAGCTGTTGTTCAGTTTTCCTTACTTACACAAAATGCACACAGTGTACATAACTCGCTACAAGATCCTTTATTAACTATGTAGTGGTTATTCTGAATCCTTAGCCAAAAGATGTATTTTTTTTAAGACACGCTGTATATGCTTATTAGACACTATGAGTATTTTGGTTTTATTTTTATTCAGAATAGTTATGTTTCAGTTGTAATAGATATCTGGCTCAGGTACTGTGCACACGTAGTATTTCTCAGAATTAGGTTGTTTAAAATCAGAAAGATCTGCCTGGAGAACTGTAAAACTTGAATTCACATTCATTTCTAATGTTTAATGGTTTTTATTATGGAACAGGGGAATAATCTTCCCTTCATCAAGGAAAAACCTAGAAGTAGCAGGGAATTTAAATGCTAATAGTGTACCCTAGCATAGAATGAAGGTGCCGTTGTTCATATTTAATGTTTCTTCATTGCCGATTTTGAAAAAAATGTGTCCTTTTAACCAATAAAAATATATTTGTGCTTATTCACACGCACATATTTTTCTAATTCCTCTGTGTCTTTTCGCTTTCAGTCCCTTGTATCTTAGCTATGTATTTCCAGTTAGATTTGCTACTATGAGGTGTTTAGCAGTTGCAGCACCTTCTGAGTGAAGCAACTTTTCCTGCTCCTGCTTCATACTTGTCCCCAGCAAGAGCTCCGCACTGGGAGTCTGACAGTGCCTCCTCCTTTTGTCTGCTCATTCTGGCAGTGTTAACAGTTGTCTTATGACAAAAGCCACACATCGACAATATCATAAATGTATGCCTGTGCCTATGTGTGCATGTGACTGCATGTCTAAATATGTGTGTGCTGCGTTGGCTTAAGGCGCGATCCAAAGTTCACTGAAATCAGGAGAAAGAGGCTATTTTCTAAAGCATGCTTCTGCAGCATGTAAAATCAGTTGTGCTTTATATAATGTGTCTGTAATTTATACAACTGTGGTATTCAAGATGTAATGTACCTGTTCAATAACAGTTTTCCTTTGTAACTTACCTGAACATGTGTTATGACTGAGGAAATGCACGTACCAAGCTAGCTATGACACCTTGGTGTAGCTGAATCTTCTGTAGGACCTACAGAAATCTTATGCAACCTATAATAAAGTTGCTTTTTCTGTTCTGAAGTTATCAGTCTGTTCTTCCACTTCCTGTGTTCCCAGATACCGGTTTTCTTTGCTGCAATTTTTTTTTTTTCTGTGCAAAAAAGGTAGTTTTCTAGATGGAATTTATGGTAATTGGCTTCTGATGTTATTTGATGATTGTTGGGTCAAAATTCTCAACAAATAAAGCTGAGTTTTCTACACTCCGATACTGATAGATTGAAAATTCTACCAAAACTTGAAACATACTTACTCCTTAAGATCTATTTTCAGGCTCCTAGTGCATGACATTAGATTTACAATCTTGAATAAAGCAATTTCAATGAAGAAATGGAAGACCTAAAATGAAGGCAGATATGTGAAGGTTTCTGCAGTTTCTTTTTGCAATTTAAATTAGAAATAGAAGTTACTCATGAAAAAAAGGTTAGTACTTGCTAGAAATAAGAGATGGCTAACTATTAGCTACAGTTGACATAGTGTGTCTCAGATTATAACATCATGACAAAGACAGTTAAAAGGAGTAAAAAATACATTGAGAGCAAATAAAACCAGCTCTTTCAAACCTGTTAAGATCAGTATATTAGGAAGTAACTTTCATCTTCTTTTTCAACTGCTGACAACTTTACCACTCTGTGCAGTTATACAATGATACCATTAACTGTCTTTTAAAAATTTTACTAGAGCTGTTCAGAATTTGAACAAAACCACACAATCAAATATTTCAACAGATCTTGTACCTTGCAATGTCATGTAAATGCTGAAGTTCTCCTGTCACTAGCATGCATGTGCAGCAACAGATCTATTTTGTTAAGCAGAGGTTCAATGTCAAATCTCAAATCTCACGTTGTCACTGTCAAATGTCAGTTTCTCAAAGATACTAAATACTGATGGGAGAGATTTCTATGTAGCATCCTTTTAAATGATGACTGGTTTCTCAGGGAATATCAAAGAATATTATCTTCCAAAGGAAGTGAAGTGCATTCTTTCAAGGATGCATCATTCTTTCATCATGCATCACAGTCAAGGAAAGACTGTACACAGAAAGGTTAGACTAGGTGTAAATTTTCCTAATGCTCAGGAAAATGTGATATAAGGGGTTTGAATTCTTCCGTGTAATTAAGACTTTTGATTTCTTCCATGTGATGTATTTGATCCAACAAAGTTATGTGGTCTTCCATTCAGGGAAAGCTGGTACCAAAACCTATTGTTCTTGGGAATCGTGGATACAATACAGCAGATATGTTCTCCTTAAAAATGAATAGGGGATCAAACTGAATCCTTTAATAATGGGCTTTTAAATTAAACCAGTTTAGCATTTGAAATACTTAATCTTCATATTGCGGCACTGCCAAGTTGTTGTATTTAACCAGTCATATTCCGTTTGCTCTAGCAGACTTGGGTTTGTTTGTTCTAACTACCTTTTTCAGGTTCTGACGAGCTCTGCCTTTCTAACACTGTTAAAATTACCTCTTATTTAACCACAAAAGAATATCCTACAAGAGTCTTTCACTGGAAATAACTAACTATGCTAATTCCATATACAAAGGCATCACTGTGCTACCTCAAAGTAAAAGTTAACATGGTTTCAGAAAACACTGAGATTTATTCCACCACCCTAGGAGGCTGATGAGGTTTTTATCTGTCAGAACATCTCTGCAGACATGCTGATGTTTCTTAAGCAGAGCTTACTCCCTCAGCTTCCCAGTCACAACATTGTTCCCGCTGATGTGTTTGCAAATCAAGGATTTCCCCGTTGCACCTTTGAGGTTACTGGGGGGATGGTGGTGGTGTGTTTGTTTGTGTGTTTATTTGCTTGTTTGCCTGCTGCCCACAACACCACCACGGTTTCTTATTTCATCAGCCATTGCTTTCACAGAACAGTCTTCTCCCTGGCTTTAACAGCAGTCTAGGGCCCTGTGACACCAAGAAAGGAGAATACAGTGTACATAAGTCTGCACAAACATATCGTGAGGTTATTTGGCCCAACAGTCAAATTTGTTTTTAAGTGCTTTTTCATGGGCCCAGCGTTAGAAGAAGGTATTGAATGGATCTGACCTCTATCTGATATCTATCCACCCAGCGCACTTTGGCGGATGCAGCAGCAGCAGCAGCAGCACTGGTTTCCACTTTGCACCTCCAGCTCTACAGGGGTGAGGCAGGGTCCTAAAGCCCTTGAATTTTCTGTCCTTGGTATTGATAATTAGCAAGTTCGAGTGGCAGGTGAGGACTCACGAGGCAGAATCTGAACTCAGCCATTTGCTTCATTTGGATTAATATTAAAGACATCAGTAGGCATTGGAGTTGATTCCCACCAGCAGCACCATGGCACTAATGTGCTCTTCACTTTAATCCTATCAGTGGTGTGTCTGACTCCAATTTCATGTTGCGACTTGTCATACAAATCTGTTCTTTTCAGCCAAACTAGTTATGAACCTGGAAATGATTCCAGAAGGGAAAACATCAGGAGTTTCATCTAAGGCTCAGACCGCCTTAGACAAGGAGTATTTGTTAGCCAGAGAAGGGAGAAGTCCTTTTACACTTGCTCAGGTAAATGATGTTATGGTTAACACTGCTGCCCAAATAATTGGTGCAAAAGCTTATATTAGAACAGAGTGAATGTGTTAATAGCAATGGCATGTCAGTTTTGAATTCCCGAAACCTCTTACCCAAAGTTAATGTTGTACAGTCATCTTCAGAACACTTCATCCTGATGTGTTTTTCCATTGTGCTACTAGAATTATCTTAAGGTATCTCACTGACAAGTGCTAGAGAAGAATATAATTACTTGTTAGTGTTCTTTCACAAATCAATAAGCAAACTGATCTATCCTTAACTGACAGAATGTCTACAGTGAGCAGCATATAAGCATCTAGATTTTCAGTCCATCTAACTGCCTTATCAATGTCTCTTACCACAGCAGAAGTTGTAGGGGTTTTTAAACTCTGAAATATCTTATTTATTCTTGGAGTGAATAATTTAATTTATGTGATATAATGCCTGGTATTTGTGATATAGTATTTGTAAATCTCTTTATCTCCCATGATACTGATGTGTAATTACAAGTTTCCTAGCATTTAATGTGAAGAATGTCCCTGCCTTGACTAATTTTAGTGACTATTTTCATTTTCTGTATATATTGAAAACAGCAAAAAAATGTCCATACAGAAGTACCAAATGTGACAAGCATGGAGGGAAAAACACCCCGTTAGCTCTTAGACACCTAGTATTGGCTCTTAGGCAGCCTTTCCAAGTAGAAGGCCTGATTTCCTCTCACTCCAATTTAAATTCCTGCATTTAATGAGACCCAGTGAAGATAGAACTGCAGCTCACCTGTTTCAGACAAAGGTATCCAAACAAATAACTTTTCTAAAGCATTTTGGAAGTCACTCAGACCGTTCCCTAAACTCTGAAATGAGTTTTATAACATGACAGTAACATTTGTTGTAGACTTCATATGCAGATATTAGATTTGTTTCATTTTGTCAGCAAAGAAAATCTGATTTAGAGTGGTCTTTTCCTGCAGTAGTTTGCAGTAAGAAACTTGAAAGACTACAGAAGAAAATCTGGAATATGCATTACTGACTATAAATAGAGATCTGTCAGTTTAATTTTTTTTTTACTTACATATTGTTGCTAAAATTAATTAAAAGTATTTAAACTGACCATCTGAAGGAAGCAAAACAGAGGTTATGTTCTGGAGGATAGTCAGGCAGGGTTTCTTAATAAATTCCATAACAGTGGCAGTGGCTTTTGGTGCACGTTTGTATACATCTGATGCTCTGGATAGGCCAAGAGGGAGCTGTAACATTAGCAGAGTGTTTGACACAAGGAAAGAAATTGTCCAGAATTATTTTGCTGCTTCTTGGTGTTGTCGTTCAAGACATGGATGGTGATTTACCCACGCTTTACTGCCCTGCACAGATTGATCCACAATTAACTCGTTACTTGTATCTTGTAATCAGGAGGTCTTGATACACAATGATGAATGTATCAGAGCCTTTCTTTTCCTATCAGCGTCCTACATTTTTACCAACAATAATGAGCTGTCACAGTGTGAGTTCTGGAGACGAGATTAGCGCATGGAAGAATGAATAAACCTGTACACTAGGAGCGTAATTAAATCAAGCAGAACATAATAACAAGCACGTTACAGCAGTTTGACACAAAACAGGGACAAACTTGAACAGGCTGCTAAATTGCATACGTACACAAAACTGCGCTTCGTTGTTACACTTTGAAGATTAGCAGTCTTGATGGTTCCATGTTCATTATCGCCCAACTTTGCATAGCTCTGGTTTTGTGCGTGCGCTGTTAACACACACTGTGAAGCGTAAGCCCAACGCGCTGCTTTCCACACACGATGCTTTTTGGCGGCACAGTCTTTAAATCACAGCAGCAGGTATTGCAACAGCGCAGTTTTGGAAATTGGCTTGAAGTGTAACAGCAAGCAGGTATGGCTCTAAGGTAGGTAATCTGCTTCTGTACGAGGAGAGGAGAAGCTGGGTGACTGATACCTCTCTAAAAAAACCCACTCAGGTTTCTTCTGCATTCCAGGTGGCAGTGGAAGAGAGAAATTCGATGTTAGCAGTGGGCCCCAGAGTGGTGATTGCTTTGTAATGGAAAAAAATTCAATTACGTGAAATATTAGACCTGTCTCGCTGCCTTAACTCTCCTCAATCTATTTAGGGATAGTCAGGAAAAAAAATGAAACTTCTCAACAGATGCCTGGCTGCCTGGGCACAGAGAGGAAAACCATAATTTGTCTGTAATCCCTAATGCAAACAGTTGTTCATTAAGAAACAAAACTAATGTAATCTTGATGATTTGCTTGGATTTCTACTCTATCATGGCGTTTTGTACAGCTGGCAGGCTAATGTAATTTTACTTAGAAACCCAAAGCAATCTGGTACTCAGACAACACCATGTAGATTTAGGTAAATTTGGGGCTCAGATTAGCATAATACTAACTAATCATGAATATAATTTGCATTAATTACAGTATTGGGGAAAGATTGTTTTTAAATGGAAGAAAATTGAAAGAAAGATTAAGGGCAAGGGCTTACAAACCTAGTTTTGCTCTATGCAAGAATATAACAGATGATTTCTGCTATAATGCCTAATATTTTAACGTGTAAGTATTAATTAGAGTATCAGCAAAAGATTGTTTCTAATTGGAAGAAATCTGAAAGAGAGATTAAGGGCAGAGTTTATGAATCTGCTTTTGCTTGATGCCAGTATGTAGCAGATGATTTCTCCTATAATGCCAAAGAGCTTAATCTGTAAAGGATAGGGTGACTAATACACTACACAGTGGAGACACTATAGGGAGTTTTTTCCAAATTAGGTTTATTTCATGCTAAAAGAAAACTAGATGTTTCATGAATATGTCTATGATATTGCTAACAAAATTAAACTCTTTGGGTAGAAAAAAATTACCTTTGAAGACATATGCTGTTGTCTAAAATGGGATTGACCCTCAGTGGTTTTAGCATTTGGTATACCTGGTTTCTTAATAATTACAGTATTTCTAGGTTATTTGTGTGCTTTCTTTAAAAAAAAAGAAAGTTTAGTATGTATGCTTTAGACTATGTAACAAACATAGTCTAAGGTGTTCTCTACTTTAAAGCTATGATACAAATACACAACACCTCTCTGCACTACATCGCTCTGGTCACTCAGGGCTTTGAGAGCAGGCTTTATGGCTATTTTATTCAATATCAGATTTGGAAAACACTTATCACGTATGCATTAAGCCTACAAATATTTTCAAGATTTCCCTGCATGCTAATTATTACTATTTATTACTGCAACACAGTATTGTATTAAGTATTACTATGGGATACAGTTTCTTCAGTAGCACCAAAGACTTCTTGGTTAGACAATGCAATTTCAAAATAGTGCCTTGTTAGTCACTGAAATTAAAGTAAAACTAATTTTATTGTGTGTATTAGCAGGTCTAATTTGGAAGAGTGTAGGGATATTATATAGTGGGGCAGTGTTTTGTGTATCCCTCACATACATTGCCTGTTCTTATAGGACCGTTAATTCTGACGTCTTGGAGGCATAATCCAAAAGTTATGTCAATCTTGTCTCTGGCTAGACTCTTGAACTTCTGTTTCATTTAAGTCCATTTACATCATCAGGCTTTAAAAAACTTATCAATACGCTACCACACTTCTCTCTCCTAGAGGAAAATGCATTTGCACACGTATTGTGTGCGTGAAGAGGGAAGAATGAAAAACAGGGAAAAGACATTGTATTGTGGAGGTAGGACAGAAATCATTCTGGTCTTTCTCAAAGCAGCCTGTGAGGCTTTTCGGTGCTTTTGCAGTAGGGGCTGAAAAGACTTTGCGCCTCTGTCAGTGATTTGAACTTCTGCATAGATGCATTCTGTGAGATAAAAATGTGAGGTCAACCACAGCAGCCTGACAGCCTGAGAGATCCTGCAGCCTTCTCAGGTGTCAGGCCATGAGAGAGCACCAAAGCAGAGCAACCTTCAGTGTGATGTGACTACTTCACGAAAAGGGTGAAATGAGTTTAGTAAGGTCTCACGTTGCTGAGAAAGTGTTCGGGCTACATTCTGAAAACATTTTCATTTTCTCAAGGCTGCTGCTTCTCAAGCTTAAATAGCGTGCACTGTAGGTTAATTCTGCCTTCCAAGTAATGCCTCGTGAGAAATCCAGCACATCAGTCTACCCAATCATTTGTGGATGTGTTTGTAAGTACAGTGGAATGCTCAGACATGTAGTGGCTGGAGACCCTTTTTTTGCCATTTCACACAAAGCCTATCTTGATATTGCTAGCATTTAACTTTAAATGAATCTTCCTTTGCATGGTGACCTACCGTATTAAAGAAATCGGGTGATGTCTGGTGAAATTCAATACATAAATATTTCCCAAAAACATAATGGAATAAAGAAAGGATGTGTATGTTTAATAATGTCATATAGCAGTAGGATTTGTATTGGACAATCTCCCTGTTCCTACAGACAGCTCAAACATACTGATTTTCAAAGTAGTTTAGTGATGAGGGCAAATACCCAAGGAAATACTGTTTTCAACAGGAAGAAGGATAAGAGGCTGTCGTTTAAGGGAAGGAATGCTTGAGTGCTTCTAAGCTCTTTGACTGAAAAGAGAAAATATAGTTCTGCCATCAGAGAAAACAGGACAGGAATCCAGAGTTTTAATTACACCTATAAAATATTGCCCTACATAGCCGTTACAGGAATATCCATAATATGCATGGCAACATAGCATAAAAGGTGTTAAACATAACCAAGCTGTCTCTGAAGAAGAAGCAGGTTAATTTGTCATGTGATGAGCTCTATCTTTCATACTAATGTTTCTCAGGCTAACTGATGTGGAGTGTATCCCTCTGCCCAGTATTTCAGTGTGTGGTACAGATGTGCTCCATGGCTGAAGCTCAAGAACATGCCCTCTAGCCAAGAAATCTGGGCACTATTGCTGAATCTAAATTCATTAGCACTCCTACTTTTGTGCTGAGTCCTCCTGCCAGGAAGGGAAAATGTCATAAAACATCTTTCTTTAACGACTAATAAATGCACATTGAACAGCAATTGTGAAAGCTCTCCCACCTAACAAAAAAAAATATATATAAAGCAGCTGAGGAAGGAGAGGCACAGGAGCTGTGAGTTCCTCAAGTACCCCAAAAGAACAAGATATGAAATTCAATTTCAGCAAACCTTAATGTTGACGTTCTATGGATGAAACTGCACAGTAAGAAGCGCTGGACCCCTTATGTCCACCCTTACATTGAATAGAAAGGTTGTTTGTTCAAAAAAGGAAAGCTCCAGAATCACTCCAAGGTGGTGATCTTATCAGACCTATATCGCTATCTTTGGTTTTGTCTGTGCTGAGCAGACAGAAGACCAACACTGGAAAATACAGTGGTTAATAATTGCCAAATGCTTACTTTAAAAAAAAGTAATATTATGTAGATTTTGCATGTAATTTTACACAGGTTGTGTATTGTAAATTGATTTTCCTATCTAAATTTCCCAAGATTCAGATATTTTCTACTTCATGTCAGTGAAAAATCAACATTTTTCCATTTTTTTTTATTCACTCCTAGACTGGAAAGGGGAAAGGGGAAAGGGGAAAAGAGCAGAGAGACAGAGAGAAGACAGCTCACAGATGGGTGGACAGTAACTTGCATGTTAGGTTCATAGCCATGAAAACATAGGACAGAGATTAAACTCCCGGCTCTGCCATTTCCCATACCTGAAACAGATAAACAGTCAGTGAATTCAGTATGATTTGTTTCTGCACGTGTGCAAGAGTTTTAAGCCGGATCAGAACCTCACAATTAAAGTTGTTTATCAACTGGAGCAAAAAATGAAAATGTAGGGTATACAACTTTCATCTACGTGAAGGTTTGCCACGCTGGTAAGGTACTCTAGCCATCAAGCTGCTGCTGCTGCTGCTTTTCTTCCCCACCCCTTTCCCCACTTTTCTCATTTCTCGAAAAATTATATTCTGCCTCTATTTCTGGTTAAAGTTTTGTTTAAGCTGTTCATTTTCTATTGAAAGTTTTGATTTTGATTAATTGGCCTTTTTGTAAAAAATACTGCTTCAGCAAGAATTCCCAGCCAGCCTCAAATCCATGCTTGGATGAGAAATGTGTGAAATCTTTCATCATTAAGTTAGTGTTTAGATTAAAAGTATTTACAATATTAAGTTGGACAGAGTCCTCACCTTTAAAAATGTCTCAGCCAGTCACAGATCTGAAAATGTTTGTGAATGTGAAGCACATTTTTTAAGAAGTTGAATTCTTCCTATCCTAGTGTCTAAGAACAGTGGATACAAAGCACTAAGAAATGTGGCCAGACAACTGCAAGCAACTTTTTAAAAGCATTTTAGGAAGTCAGAGCCCCTCCCCTGGAAGTGGTGTCGTCAGTTTTGATGCCGTAATGGTTTCACTGTGTGTGCTCTTTTTGGCAATGTGGTACCTTTTGTTGCTTTACTCCAAGCCACTGTTGGAATGAAATGAGTTAAGGAATCCTAATACACCGGGATTTGAAATACAACTTAATTCACTGGTATCTTCAGTGCTCTTTTGAATGCTAATGGGCTTGGCTCTCTCCACACCTAAGTTTAATATAACAACTGCTTGAAAGAAATAATAAACTGTGTTTGAAACAACTGAGGTGAGGGAACATTTTGAGAAAGGGATAGCATTTATGACTTTACCTTCCAGGAGCTCTCCAGTTTGCTTGTTTTATTCTCAAGATATAATTAAGAATAATCCTTGCCTACAAATCAACATGCCAGGTGAATCCCATCATGATAAACTGATAACAGCAACCACTGCAGGTCCCACAATTTCACCTGATGATTCTTCTTGGAGACAAGCCAGACACAAAGCTGCACCAAAGCTTTGCTTTGACTCATTCACAGCAGCACACAGGGAGGTATTTGGCTGGTGGAAAGAGCTTCCTATGGTGTAGATGCCCACATCCAAGCAAGTGGCCATAGGCTCCCTGTACAGTTAATAGCTGCTTGATCATTGGAGTTTAAGGAGGGATTTCTCTCTTTAGCAGGCATCTAGAGCAGGCTAGCTGAGTAGGCACTGTCTCACCTGCAGGTGTAACTGATTAAGGAGTTGTCCTTTTGCTCTGGCAAGCTACCATCATTTTAAGTGTCATTTCATATCACTTTTGTTGGCTATCTGGAAAGAAAGCACGTGGTAACTTCAGTAAAAAATCCTCAGAAATCTCTGAGTCTCTTTAGATTAATGCCACTTTTCTTCTGGCTATTAATACATTCTTAAGAAACGGACTTACTGAGCCGTCTTGCTGAGTAATTTATATGGTCACTGCACTGAGGAACATTTTTATAGAAAGTAAATGGTTTTGTCTTTAGGAATGTTTGGGTAAGGGAACAAGGTAGTCTTTGTCTGCATTACCTTTATTAAAGATTCATGAATAGCTGTATTTCTACATATCTATAAATCTGAATGATGCTTTTTAGTCACGTCCTGTGTCTGGCTGCAGCTGTTTCACTGCCTAAATGCCTTGTAGGTTCTAACAATGTCCCATGTTGTGCAGAGTCGAGGGGTATGTGAGAAAGAGTACTTTAAAACTGTATTAGTGCATTACACAACAGACTTCAGGAATTCGGTTCTGCAAGAAACTTGAGCCCTTACAACAGTACAACACTGCCTACAAGCCAGTTTGTCCTCATCAATCAGGGAATGAAAGCCTTCCTGTAGGGAAGACTGTTCTTCAGGAGTACTTCAGGAACCTACTTCTCTAATTAATCTGAAACTTGAACAAACAGCCAGGTGAGTAGCAGTATATGTCTCAAAGGCAAGGCAGTTTGCTCTGCATTTCCAACTCATGCACAGGTCATCAGGAGCAATGAAAAATAAGAGGTTTTCCTTAATGCTGTGAAATCGCCATTAAGTGTTCTGAATATAAATAAAAAGGTACTATTTTGCGAACCTGGGGTTTTTTAATGATACTTAATTTTTACAGAGTTTCTTATTCTTGTGTTATCTGACACAATTAGTCCCTTGGTTGTAAGATGCATTGAGATGAAAAAGGGTTTATAGTAAGTGAAATTCTAGGAGCAGAGCTTCACTGGCCAAGACACAGTAAGAGAAAATCAGGAATTAATGTCCTCTCAAAAGACTCTACACTACTCAGAGGTCAGGGAAAGGCATACAAGGCCAATTTAAATCAGAGCTTTAGGGAATAGAGATTAACAGATAGGGGAACAAATATGCTAAATGTTTTTTATGGCTAGCTAAACGATGAAGAACAGGTGGAGAATATTCACATGGAGCCCCAAATAAAGCAGAACAAGACCTAATGTGCAGTAAGTTTTGTCAGGAGGGCATCCTGAACACTTCTGACATTTTTTTCTGTTTTATTATGGCTGACCCAGGCTGGAGAAAAGTGCTAAGACATAGGCTCCATGTCTCGGCTTCTTTGAAATGTCTTAAATAAAAGAATAATTAAGTTCACATTAAACAGAAAATCCTGTGGGCATCTCAGTAGGAAAATTTCTGAAAGCAACTGTTCAATGTTCAAATAAGCAGTCTCCCTGGATAACAGGAGGATAGCATGAGGAGAAATTATTTCTGTAACGTTAGAGATACTGACCAGCCCAGCATGAGTCTCTTGAGCTTTGCTTTCCTTCAGCAAGTGATGATGAGCAATTTCCAATCCAAACTTGTGGCTTTCCAATACAGGAGATGTCAAATAAGTGACAAAGGAATTCAAACCAAAAATGAGAGGCTGAAGAAGCTCTGTACCGTGTGGTGGTTACTAGACACCTAGATTCAATAACTAGATTTGGTGGTGATGTTGCCTGCTTAGACAAGACTATAAACCATAAAACAGTGAGAAGAGCGGGCTTCCTACTGTGGAGTAGTATAGAGACTTTAAGGTAAATAAATACTCACAGGTGCTCCCTGGAAACAGACACATTTGTATGTTTTTCAAAGGCATTGCAACAGCAATCTATGCTACCTAGTAGAAATGTCAGAATCAGCCTTATCATGCCATACAGCCTCTGTTTGAAAGTTAAATGTGTTATTATCTTTGCAGATAGTGAATGGCATAATAATAATGATTGCATTTCATTTGCTCTATCTCCTGCCATTAACGGCCTGAATTCACCTGCCTTTTGGCGTAGTCATATACCATCCCCTCACTTTTAAGGGCAGTTGTTTGTGCCTCTCCCAAAGCAGAAATTGTCTTCAAGTATTTATCTGAAAAAAAAGAGATGGAAGTGTGGCCAGCGTGTTCTGTTATTGCTTGAGATGACTTCCTAGTTCTGCAGTGACCAAAGCTGGCATGAGACACATTGGTTATACAGCAGTTTTTTAAAAACATGATAAAACTCTTTGGCTGATCTTCATTACCACTTACTGAAACGGGGTCCAGCAAAAATAAAATTCCTAGTCCACCAGGTTGTTAATCATAGTAACCAAGCTTTATCCCTGCTTTAAAAACTTGGTAATGAAGCCTATTTACTTATTTGCACTTAGAATAAGATTAGAAGCTCTCTTTCTTTTGACTATGTATAAAGGATCCTGGTGAGGGTGAGCAGTTGAGCACACACGATCACACACTATTCCAGGTAGGTGGTAGCTTTTTAAGAAACACTTTCAAGTTGGCAACTTTTCATGTCTCTTTGTAAATTATTTTTCAGTGAAAACTGCTGCTCTGGTGTTCTGTGCAGCAAAAGTCTCTATCAGTCCCATTGGTATTATATCTGGTTATTCTTAGCACTCGCTCACAGCCAGAGCTGTTCATAATCATCTCATGACTAGTGCTAAGGAGGGTTTCCCTTTTTTTTCCCCCCTAACCCTTTGAGTCTCTAAGTCTGCCAGGAGGAAAGCAAGAGCTGCTCTGGTCAGGGAAATGCTGGCTGCTGCTCCCCCTCTGTCCCCATAGCACAAATTACACAGCCACAGAAGAGTATATCAGTTAAAAGAAGCAATTAAACAGACTGGGATTACTGAGGTTGGCAGGCAGATGAGTGAGAGGGTATATAACGGAAATATAAATGTTACAAGTTGTAAAGAAGGCAATTGACTTAATGCTCACTGGCAGTTGGACGAGATGATCATTGTAGGTCCCTTCCAGCTGGACCATTCTACTCCATTATATTATACAGAACTAAAGTGGCGCTCAATGAGATGGGATACATTTATGAGAGATACACAAAAATAGTGTTTGACATGCTATACAATTAACTGATGGAACTCATTGTTTAAGGGTATTGTTTGACAAATATTCGCAGCTTACTGAGCTTGTTGGGTTTAGTAGAGAAATGAGCAGTAAGATTAAGAATGAGCAGTGATCCTTCAGTTCCTTCAGTTCAGAAAAGTTTCTTTATATTATTAGCACACATTTTAGGTACATTATCATTCTCTGAAACTATGTTTATCAGCTGAGAGAGGTTCATCTTGCAAATGAATATTCTGTTCATCCCTTTATTTGTCTGATCTGCTCTTACAATTCTTATTTTCTAAATTCTGCTTTGTAGTTAACAAGTGGCCTATGAACCACTCTTTTGGCTTTTTGCTAGATAGATTTACACTAACAGTTCTCTCATCTTGCAAGCAATTAATGAAAGACAGAGGGAGAGACCTTTCTCTGAAGCCTAAATACATAAGGAAAAAAGCACCTAACTTAGCCAAACAAACAAAAATAATGAAAAATTTGAAAAGTAGGATAGTCTTGAAGGTCTTACATTAAAGGCTGGAAAAAATTGAGGATTTTATATTGCAGCTAATCAAACCCAAAATGCTGATGTCAAAGCTGGCAAAATGCTGATCTTTTTAGTGACATAATTCAGAAGTAAATCTGATTAAATCAGTATAGTTATATCAGTGCCAATGTCTTAAAGACAACTAAACCCAGCTCTAGTAATATATGAAGCATACTGCACCAATGTACTTTCAGAGATGCAGAGTCAAGATGCTTTGCCTTGAGGAAAAATGGTCCTGTAGCTCTCAGAATGCAGAATTGGACCCAGAAACCCAAAGTGCCATGTTCTGTTCTGCTGCAAACCTCCTCTGCTACAAAAAAGTTTTAGCATGTCTGTGCCTTGTTTTCTTCAAGTATGAAATTTGGATTTCCTATTTTCATGGAGGGACAGGGGAACTGTGTGGCCGGATGCAGTAAGTGACTGGAAGGATCTGAAGAACAAAAACACTGAAACTATGAAAAACAGGGTGCTGACTATGCTGTGTCCACCCAATGGGAATAAACCCCAATTCTCTTCTAATTTATGCTCTTATCCTCATGTGAGCCTGGTACTATGTATATAAATGAAGTTTGGACCTTGCTGCCATTCTCGGACATGCTGATGAGGCCATCCCTTTAGCAAGGAGAGCAGGCCAGGCACATTGCTGCTGGCACCGTACAGTTTCTTACCATCCCATGAAGAGGCTTGGACTCCATTTCTTTGCTGTGCACATAGCCTGTGTGACTTCAGATGGAATGGCAGGTATTTCTTCCCAGCAAAGTTTGGTACAGGTGGTATGTTTTGGTTCTAATAGCACAAGAGCGGTATGCGAGGTGCTTCTTCAGGATGCTGCCCAGGGGCTGGCACCAGAATTAGGCTGGGCTGTGGTAGCCTGCCAGCTGTTCAGTGTATGCAGCATCAGCGGTGATGTACTCCAGCACTTCAGCAGCAGGAGCGGTCACGTTTGCTGTCAGAGTGCTTCTGCATTATCCTTGTTTGTCTAGAGTTCTCCTCTCTGAGCAATTGCTCCCTCTTCAATAGTTGTTCATGGACAAATTTAATAAAATTGAGTTTTGGGTTACACTGTAAAATTCCACAGTCCCAGCCCCTTATACATGGAAAGAGGACATTTTTTCTTAAATCATGTTTCTTTCTTCTCCTGCTTTGTATGTGCACTGTGCAACTTCTTGTCTAACCCAGATAAGGGCCCTATTATCTAATACCTAATTGCCCATGAAAAAGGGAAGTATTATTATTCCCCTCTTAAAGGAGAGGCTTGATATTCACAGAGAAATTGCAGTTTTATAACTTCTGCCCTTTCCTCAAGGGTGAAAATTATAAAGGCATTCCTTTACTAAATACGAACAATTTCATTCAACTACTACAGCCATCACTGCCACTCCAGAGAAAAGGCTTCTATTCATATAGGTAGCAAAAAGAAAGCTGAAAGCAACAAAGACAGTATTGAGTCAGTTGTATCAAGTGTTGTCTGTTCAGGTATCTGATGGCTTATTCCAGGGCCCTTCGGATTTTATCACAGACGTTATCTTATTTTTTGGACTAATGTTTTTTATCAGCATGCTAGACAGGATGTAATTATCTTGTCCTTTTTCCCTGCATAACAGCACAGGCATATTGTTATTGTGTACCTACACGTGAATGAGCTGCACATTGTTTTCTTAAACACTAGGAATGACTCCACATGTGTCTTTTTGCTTAGCAAATAGCGAAGGGACAACATAAAGCATTCACAGATAAACAAAAACCATGCCTTGTTTCAGATGTTCATTTTATTAAATAATGTAGAGGACATAGCAGAGTTTTTGAACACAACTCACTGTGAAAGTAGGCTCTTACTGACAACAACTCCTTTGATTAAGGAAAAACATATGTTTGCACAGCTAAGGTCATGTATCACTTTTTTACCTATAGCGGAGATACAGGTTAGGTAACAGTAACAGGAGCTTGAACACAGCAGTTTGTCAAAATTTCTCAATTCTGATTTCCCAGAGCTCCTGCTGATTCAGAAAGCATAACCTCACAGTTCATTCCTTTACAATAGAGCTGCCAAACAGTTTCTGATGTAGCACCATTATGCTGACTTGTAGTGAGCCTGCAAAGCCTAGTCTAAACAAGCAACAGCCATCAGAGATGGCACCTTACAATTGCTTCCTATTCACTCATTTTGAACATTTTTGTGCATCTGGACACTGAGGTGGTTGGTTTCAACTTCACAGTGCCTCTGAAGCCCTCATGACCTAGGGCATCAACGGTCAGAAAAGGTGTGCAAAGGCCACTCACCTCTGCCACGAATCTAGAAAACTGTCAGAACTCCTACAGAACGAGGAAGCAATTCCTCCAAGGCAAAGACTGAGAAAAACCTGCTGCGATGTCTATGGTGATATAAGAGGAACAGGTATGGCTTGAGGAAGAAAAAGGATCTATAACAGGAGACGGCCAAGTTCTATGACCCAAGAAGTTTCTCTCACCCTGTTTTCCTTGTGATCTTTCTGCAACAAACTCCCTTTTTAACCCAAATGAATGGATGTTTAAACAGCATTGCCCTGAGTTTCAGGGGAACACCCATTTGTTCCTCACTCATCTTCTTGTTTGTTTCTTTGCTGATGAGATTATACTCAGTAATCTACCCTGGTCCAAGGAGGGGATCAATGTACTCTGTTTAAAAGTAAGCCCATTTGTTCACTATAGGTGAAATACAACAGTAAGGACCAAGTGATGCTATATAGCTACTAGTTCTTGTTGACAAACAAAAAAAGGAATGGCATTCTTTGTTAATCTCTGTGAAATGCAAACCATTGCCCTTGTGTTTCTAAGCAGAGGAGTACAGAACTGTGGGCTTCCAAACACTCTGCCTTCAGACTGGACGTCAAATTAGAAAAATGTCTTTGTGTTGAAACAACCTCATCTTATCATTGATAATCTGTGATTTTTGCTGGAATGACTTAAACTTAGTGCTGATAAAATACCACTAAGCTTTTGTTTGGTATTTTCTGCCCCAAACAGGCAAAGGAGCGAGGAATTGTTCCAAATCTTCTAAAATTCTTCATGACCAAATATCCCAGGATGTGACTGACACAAAAACTTTGACCAAAGTTAATTCAAACAGTTACAGAGTTGCTAATCCTATTAATTTTAAATGGAAATTCTTTCAAGTTTAAGGCAGTAGCAATGTCAAGAAGCACTGCAGATTTCAAGATTTGTAGTTAATATTGGTGAAGCTGACAACACAGTAAGCAAGCGCTTGCCTCTGGCAGAGCTAGGAAGCATGGTCCTCGACTGTGGCCTTAGCATACCAAAATGTGCTGCTGGTTGAAAAAGGTATTAAGTAAGGTAGAAGCTTCCATGGTTGCCTCAAAAGTATAGAAATGTCATCTAAAACTATAGGCTGCTGACTGGTTGCCATACAGTCCTTCCTGACTTTGTTCCTGATTCATTTCTGTGAAAGGCAAGCCAGGAACAGTATATTATTAAGGAGTTAGTCAATCATGACAATGTACACAGAGACAGTAACTTCCGTCAGCATGGCTAATTGCCTGAGACACTCCTTAGCCTCAGAGCCTATGATAAACTTGCACTACTGAGTTCTGAAAAATTGTGAGAAAGACTCCAAAAAACCATGATATGAGAGTTTCTTTTTAAAGTGTGCTTGTTTAGCTGTGTTTAATGCACCTACAAAACTGTTTGGACCATATTCTGTGTCATGCTTCCCACTTAATGCCTTCTTCCACATCATCAAGCAGACCTTGACCTCACCCTCCACCTGTGTCCCATGCGAGTTTGTACCTGATTGTTTCTTTCCATCCCCCATTCATATAAATTCATTGCTGCTGGGGACATTTCTCTGTAACTTCTCAGTCTGCCTCCCGCTGCCTAGATTACTCCCATTTCTTGTCTCCATCCCTCATGTCCACCTCCCACACTGATCTCCTCACGCTCTCTCTCCCAGGTCTCTGATGTCTTTCCTGGCCTGCTGTGGCCAGGGTCCTTCCTCATGTCTCTTCCTGCTGTAGGTCAT
>NW_009259860.1:2782508-2805937 GCF_000687185.1 Egretta garzetta
CTGTACACCAAACAGCTGTCTTCTTTTCTCAGTGCAGCTTTGCTTCAGCCATATCAAACCTGACAGAAAACAGAGACAATTCCTCTATGCAGCTGAGTTGCTGCTTAGATGTATAGCTGCTAATACAAAGCTGAGGCTATACATAACAAGCACAAAATTTCATGTTTGTTAAAAGTATAAAGCTGAAATTTGTAAGAAACATGTAGCACCTTTTTGCAATAAAAATAAAAATGCAAACTGGCAGGTACATTGCATCTGCTAAGCAGTAAAGAATCAGTGAATTTTTCTTGGTGGGCTGCTTGGGACTGATTCAAGACAGGATCAAAACACTAAGGAATGCTCAGGGTCCAAAAACCTTTAGAAAAGCTGGGGGGAAAAGGAGTTTGGCCATGAGGTTAGAGGAAACGTTCGTGCAGGGCAAATGAAATAAGCTTGACAGGGAAGGAGAATGGGACAAACAGGTCTCCTGGCTATTTTGCTGTGGAAGCTCATAAGTTAAGGTTGCAAACATGCTTTTGGTGTTTTGCTCATAGCCTTTGTTCCCCAGATGTGGTAGCAGAATCGCCAAATTATTTTTCTGCTGAGAGTGAATCAGAAGTAAAAGTTTCATCTTTCCCTCTGTAAGAACAAATGCCTGGGTTTTGGCTGACACAGAGAGCAAGATACTAAACAAGGCTCCTGCCAACTTACTCAAACATGGAAAGAACATAATTTGCCTGCTGTTAAACAAAAGAAAATAAGTAACACCATAGGTTCTGTCTGGAGATGTCCTCTTGCTATACCCTTCTGCTGTTTGCTTTGGTTTCCCATTATCCTGTTCCTCAGAGGAATGCTTTGCAGCAATGGTTGTATCCAGCCTTCCTGCGCTAGGTACAGAACGGTCCCTATTTCCAGCCACAATTGTCAGGCATTTATGATACAGCTGCAAAAACTCTCTTGCGGTTGAGCTGCAGGAAAGAAGGTATCTGAGGAAAGCAAAAATGTTTCCATTTTAAATACAAAAGCCTTCTATTTGTGGTTTAGTCAGTTCTGCCTAGATGTTAAAAATTTCATGCTATTACCCAAAAGTGAAAGGATTTTTTTTTTTTTTATCTCATGTAACTTCTCCTCAAGTCGCCATTCTAGTCCGTTTTAGTGGCCCTACATGTACGATGTCTTCTGTAAAATACCAAGGTGGCTGCAAAATCTGGGCTGCTTCTGGAAATTGCACTTTTGTCCTCATTTGTGAATAACCTGTGTTTATGTGAATAGTCATGCTCCTGTGTCTTACCTGAAAGGCCAGAGGATTAGCAACAGTAGAATGCTATGGGGATTTGTCAGAGTAAAAGACTCAACATAACTTTCTTCTTAGTAGGCTGCATCTTTCATAGTGCATTTCAAGAACATTACCTTTGAAAAATCCAGACAAGCAGGTTTTTACAAGGAGTAAACGAGAAATATTGTCTTAGTGTTTTCGTGGTTGTCTTCGTCATCTGCTTCTCAAAGATTTACTCCTCGAAACTGATTTGAATTTAGGAGTGTGAAGAAATACTGCTATTCAAAAAAAGCCTCTTTGTGTTTCATACCAAAAAACCCAAACACCCAGCTATTAAGTAGTAAACACTAGTGAATAAAAAGGATGCTTGCGAATACCAGGTGAAAGAGTTGCCGAGTCATCTTGATAAAGTTCTTTGAAGTAAATGGTATATTCTTGACACAAGATGGTGGCGTCTCTAAAAACTACAATGATTTGACTTTTTACGGTACTGCAGTACTTATGCTGTGTCAGACCTCTTTTTTGCAGTAGCAATAAAGCCTTTGACTCTTTCACAGAAGTCATTCATTACCTGCTTTCACATATGCAAAACTGAAGCCACAGGCATTTGAACACAACTGCGTATTAACCTGGAAGCAAGTAAAGCTTTGGACTTAACTGCTTTTTATTTTTTTCCCCCTGCCCAGCAGTCAGTCATCTTTGCCTGGAAATCACATTACTATTTCAGGCTCCTAGCAATTGTTTTGGACCTTTCTGAAATAGCCCTGCAGGCAGTTCTGTTTAACTGGCTCATTGGAATAATCTTGGTATGCCAGTAGATTAAACTAACAATCCCCATCTTTCTTGCAACCAATATGGCAAACTGCTAGATGGAAATACTGCCAAGGCTTAGACATTTCTAGGCTTTGGGTTGTAACAGATTATTGTTGTTGTCTGGGTGGCCGAGGCCTCTGCAGGGGATGGGCAGGCTGTCAGGCGGAGGGGAGGCACATGTGCCCATGCATGCAACAGGCCCTTCTTCACTGCACAGCGTGGTGCTCACCAGGGCTTGTTTCCCAGCAGACTGTGGGCTCACACATCCTTCTAAATGCAGCTAAGACTGTTCTAGGCTGGCCGGAGCTATATGTGTATCTGTGCATACATACACACAGAAGTGAGCACAAACACATATGAGCGTATGAACAGGCTAAAAGCCATATGAACTGTCAAAGAACCAGGACTCTGGAAAAAAGAGAAAAAAGGAGAATGATAAAAAAGATGTCTGTGTGTAACTGTGCAAAAAATAATACCAAAAAGCTAGGGGACTAGAGATCTTCCTCCATCCCTTTGGGGTAGGGCTGCTGAGCACCAGCTACATCTCTGTACAACAAGACATCCACTTAATGCATTTTGAGACCTAGCACAGGTTTTGGTGTGCCTGTTTTACTTCTAATGAAATGTTAAGTAAACTCAAAGGGAACAGTTGCTTCTCTTGTGAGGCTTTATAGTACCTTAAGATCTTAAACTGTAACAAAATACGCTTCAGTCAGCTCAGAATGGAAAGATGCCAGAATGGATTTAAGACACTCTAGCCAAAGGGTAATCCAACTAGCTGATGGCTACATCTCTAATTTCATATATGGCAGGCTTAAGGCTGCTTTACTTTATATCAGTTATTCTTAGCACCTCTTGTCCTGCCTGATGGGGTAGTGGCATAAGCTAGCCCCAGCCATACCCTCTTTGTGCACGTAGTGCCACATACAGTGAAATGAGGGGGAGAAAAAGGTATTAGTTGTTAATTTCTCATCCGCATCACACGGTGATACCTCTAGGATGAAAAAATCTGCAGAAAATCACTATTCTCTATGTCATTAAATCACTACACCTGCAAGGCAAGCATCTTCACATTTGTGATTTTCAGTTACTCCCTCTCTGAAACAATTGTATTATTGGTTACCCATATAGATGCCTTGTGAACACATTCAATTAGGAAGTGCACAGCATTTGTATTACTGGCTTAACTCTCTACTAGAGGATTCAGAAAAATCCCCCTATGATTCATGGCAGGTGTGCCAATACCTACACTACAATTCTTTCCCAAACCCCAGCAATGAGGTGTTTTCTGAAGGCACTTACGGAGGACGAGTATTTCTTTGCCCTGCAACTCTGGGCAGCCAGTTTGTCATATGAAACCATAGGCACCTGAGTATTCAGGAATAACTAAAATCAGTAAAAATTAATTTTTACCCTCCTGAGGCTCAGCAGCTACTCTGCGTGGATCTGAGCTGAGGTCCAGACTGGGCATTTGAACATCGGGATCATCTAAGAGCTGTTTTTACAGAGATATTCTGTATCTCTCTCTCTAAAGACAAATCTATATGTGTGTGTATGTACATTTATACAGGTATATGTATATATACAAATACATATATACATATACGTATATGTACACACATGTATGTATACAGACGTGTATATACATGGATGTATACATATATATGTATGTATATGTATGTGTCTATACATGAGAGAGAGGAGGACCTTAGGTTTCTGAAATCATATCTTTGTGACTAAGTGTACAATGCCTGTGCTGATCCTTGAAGTTCTTTTCATAAAGATGTACAACCCAGTGTGAATGAAGAAACAGAGCTTGCCTTTGTGCATTATGCTCTGTTTGGAGAAATGCTCCTGTGCCTATTGTGTGTTATAGTCAGCTGCTTGGAGTTTTTTACATGCCATAAAATGGAGATTTCTGGTCCTTGCCACATGATTTGTGAAAGTTTTGTTTACTAAAGTGACATCTTTGGGAGGATGGTAATTAAGTACACTTGCATGTTTGCTACCTAGTTTAATTACTGTGCATTTGCTTAAATGAGTCCAGGTGATTGTTTTCTTGCCATCTAAGCTTCATTAAGAAAAGAATAACTAATTGGAACCTCCTGGTTTTTTCATTCAGTTTTTGTTCTCAGGATTTGTGTAAAGGGATGAGGGGGGAGGAAAGGAACCCAGAGCTGGGAGAGGTCCAGGTACCCCACCTGTGCTTTCCAGTAATAAATCACAGAAGGCAGACTCAGGGAGGCTGGAAGGGACTGTGGGTCCCTCAAGGCAGGCTCAGCCATGGGCTCAGACTGAGCTGCTCAGGGCTTTACCCAGTCAGGGGGCGAAACCTGCCAACGTTGGAGACAGCCCAACCTCCCTGGGCCCTGGCCCCATAGCTGGGCTGTCCTGATGGGACAAAGGCTTTTCCTCATCTCCAGCCTGAGCCTCTCATGTTTCAGCTTCTCCTGCTGCCTCTTTCCCCCCCACTACGCACCACTGTGAAGCACCCAGCAGTGTCTCCACCATCCCTCCCAACTATGCTGGGGATGCTGCTGGGTGTCCCCAAAGCCATCCCTTCCCCTGGCTGAACCAGCCCTGGTCCTGCAGCCTCTCCTTGCAGGACAAGGGCTCCAGTCCCACTGTCTTGGTGGCCTCCCCACACCTCCAGCCAGCTCGTGGGTGTCTTTCCTGTATTGTGCAGACAAAACCAGACATAGATCATCTATTGAAACCATGACCTTGTCTTCATTCTGTTTAACTCCTCCCATATACTTTAAACACATTGTGTAACATGCAGAAGTGTGTTATGTTGTTCCTTTTTCTCTATTGTCTTTGTTTCATGTTTATATAAAATCACAGAATCATAGAATCGTTCAGGTTGGAACAGGCCTTTAGGATCATCAAGTCCAACCATTAACATAACCCTGCCATCCCACCACTAAACCATGTCCCTAAGCACCACATCTACATGTCTTTTAAATACCTCTGGGGTTGTTTGTTAGTGTTTCCTTAAATCTTGTCCATCTATAAGCATCAAAGAATTCATGTGGAACAATCAGTTAGACAGAAGTCTTGCAGGACTTAATGGGAATTTCACAAGCTTCAGTTCTCTAGTTTCATAAATCTGGAAACTTTGAGCAGATTCAGAGGTCTTTGAGGATGAATATGTATTTTTTGTCTTTTGATTCTGTCTGCCATTTCATAGATATTTCCCTCCTTCATCTTTTTGTTTAATTCATCTGGAGATTGTTCCTTTGAACATTTCCTTCCAAACACTTGTTCTCTCTCTTTGTGTTTGCCCTGGGAGCAATTTACCTGTACTGTAAGTGTCATGCTCGAAGAAAGGTCTTGAGGGTGATCAGGTAGTGGTCTTGAGGGCAAAGGATGAGCTGAAAAAAAGAAAGGAAGACCTTGAAGGAACCAGGTATAGAAGGCAAACAGAGGGTTTTTTTCATTATGTCTGTATACATGTATGCACAAATTTCACAGGTTTGTTTTTGGGGGGGGAGGGAAGAAGCCAAAACATCAAGGAAGTAATAGGCAGTTTAGATTCTGGTATAACCAAGAACCATTTGATCATATAATCACAGTTCCCCTGAGGGATGTTTTCCATCAGAGGCATGGGAAAAAAGAAGTAACGTATTAGCATTCTGCAAGTAGAAGTAACAGGGTAGATTGTGTTTTAGGAAGGATCTTAAATGTGGTAAGAAGAGAAAACAGGCTTTACACTGCTCTTTCAATAGAAAGAGCAAAATAAAGCTAACACGGCCTTTCCTTACCCTGGAAGAACGTCATCTGGTTGACAAAGCTCCCCCATGTTGCACTTCCCATGTCTAGCAGGTCAGTAAATGGGAAGTGTCAGGATGCTTCTCTAGTCATCTGTGTGGGAGCTGAGAAGGAAGGAGGGAAAACAAACCAATACCCTCCCTGTGAAGGGGCCTTACACCCCCCATGTTTTCATGGTCTTCACTTAGAGCACTGTGCAGCTGTAGCATCAGTGAAAATTAATGGGAACTGTGGATGCTTCAGTGACAGGTAAACTAGTGGAGGTAAACTGGAAGAAAGGCAAGGAGGTGTCTTCTAGTAGTAATGTTTTTCAGAACTTTCTGACAGGTAAAATGGAATATTTAAAAGAGGCAGTGCCATGATTTCATAAACCTCTAAGTAAAGATTTGCAAGGACAAACAAAGCTAGTATTGTGCAGTTGCTCAGCATAAAGTTTGGCAGAAGAAAGGGAGATTTTAAATGAAGCTGTAGGTGAACATTAATAGAATTCTTTGGATCAGATCATTTTCAAGGAAGGAGAAGATAATACTTGGTCCTGTGGCTACCAAAGTTTTCTTCCTAAATGGTTGTTGCTGGAGAAGCTATAAAGATAATCTCTATTCATGAGGCAGGCTGCAAAGAGCATTTCATAATTTTGAAGACTTTGTGAGAAAACACTGAGAATAGAAAGATACTTCTGTTTTCTACAAAATATGAAACTATAAAATTTCTTCAGCTAAATGTCAACATAAATTATATTGCTTTAATTTATCTGAAAGCACAATATTACCCTGTGGATACAATCCATAGGCTTCTCAGAGAAACATTTGACCTAGCACAAAGGGAGTTTTCTATCCTGGAAAGAATATAAAGATGGAAAATGTGATGTTTCCTGTCCAGCAGAGGAGGTGGTGAAGTGAAATGAGATTCCTCAAAGAGTGAATGTGGGACTGAAATTTTTCTTACCACAGAACAAAGGAATGGGCTAATCCGGTGAAAGATTGACTGTAAGGCATTCAGCATTCCTTATCAAGCCACAAAATAACCAGCAAAAAAATAACAATAGTGAGGTCAAGTGGCTAAATGGTCAAATGACAAGGTTAAAATGGTGATCCTGAGAACTACGGGCTGAGCAGATCACATGGGTGGTACAGACTTGTTGCCAAACCTTTACTTGCTGAACAAGGAAAGTCAGATGGAAAAAAACAAGTAAATAATTAAAAACTAATGTCACAAACACATCTGATTTTGCTTCTCTGGTACTTTAGCATTTTGTTGCAACAACAGGTCTGCCAGAACTTCAAGGAGTGTGTGTCCACACAGCATCTGTATTGCTTTATTTATAACATTAATTAGATATTTACCCCAGGTAGATACCCCAAGAGAATATACAATAAGTATTTCTGTTGGCATCAAATTTTAGCAAGTTTTCATGGCTCCTCCTCATTAAAATACATATACATGCACATACAAACTTCCATGCGTGCATGTGCAAGATGGCACTTCCCTTTCCTAGTGGATGAATATCAGCTTTCTTTAAACAAATCTGGGCTGACAGATTATTTTCAATTGCAGAACCCTTCTAATATCATATTCTGCTCTTAACAGCACAATATCCTCCATTTTAGTACCTGAAAATGTAGAAGAGCACTGACCACAGCATAATATGCTAACCTGTTGGCAAGTGCTATCTACACTTCAATGGATTTCTAAACACCTCGCTGTGTTTGGGGTTGCAGACAATAGATATGACACATCTCTTTTAAAAACATATTTTTTCCTTATGACTAGGAAGTTTATATTTCTTGGGATTAGCAAATAAGGCAACCCTTCTGTCTTTTTGCTACTTATTTTCTACAGATGATGTCTGTACAGAAGCATTTATGTTACGCAGAACACACATGCCAGCTGCATGTAGTCTCCTGGCGCCTGGCTCTGTATTTGAGTGACAATTTCTGCATTGCAAAGACTGTGAGTAGACAATGTAGGCAAAGGGTTGTGGACCACAGAAACTCTACAGAAACAGTGTGCTGTTATCTTTACCTATTTTTTCTCATTTATCTATGAGAAAGCAAAAAGTTCAGCTCTGTGTGCCTGCATTAGCTCTCTGCTACCATGCCTATGCAACCAGGGAACATCTTAGTAGCAGAAACAATTAAAAAAAATCATGGTTTATGAGGTGTCATGAGGGCCTTTCCTCTGGAGCACTCATGCTTGTGCAAAAGGACTGTGGGACTTGCAAGTCCTTCTGTTTGTTTATGTGATAACTGATGTGCATATTTATACATAAACATATTTCATCAAGACAATGATGTAGGTTTGTGCTAGTGATTATTCTTTTCCATTTTCCAGCTGGTTTGGTTTATCATTCAGTTTGACTCCACTTTCAAGTCCTTTGGCTGTATCTTAGCCTTCAACTAAACAATTTCAAATTAAAGGACTCTTCAGTCAGTATTTGGAAAAAAAAATTTTGCATCTGTCTTCATGGTAAAAAAGAGTATGTTCTTTTCCTGAAGTCAGCTAATCTACTTTAAATCCTAGAAAAAATAAGTCACTTCTTTTTGTTTTCAGTCCAAACTAACAGGTCAGATGAAAAGCCATGGAGATCTGTCAGCCAGCTGATTAAGGGTGAGCACTATGTATTGCCTTTTCTTGCTAGTATTGGGCTGCCAGTTAGAAAACTCAAATTAAGAACATGAGACAAAATCAGTTGTCTGAACACAGACCAGGAAGCAAAGAGCATTTTCTTGCTATATAATGCAACGTAGTGCGGTAATTCCTCAGCTTTCACTGAACCGGGAAACAGGGTAACTTCAAAAGTTTGGTGTGGTGCCTGGCTAGCGTGGCTATTCTGCTTCTGAAGCCAAAGGTGGTATTCCCACATGACCTTGGAGTTGTTATTACACGTCTGTTTCTACAGCTGTACGTTGAAAAAAGGGTTCATCTGCTTACAGCTCGCCTGTGTAGAAATTCAGTCTGATTTGCAGGGATACCAAGTAGGAAAATCTTAATTTTTCCAAAGCTCTGTCTGAAGCTCCAGCTGGGATTAGGGTTTAAGCACTCCTAGGTACAATCATATTTGATCCTCAAGCAGCAAAAACTCTGGGTAAAATTGTCCCCTCTGACTGGTGATACAAATATTTGCTCTTATTTCTCTTCTTGTCCATGGCAGTTCTGTGCTCAGAACAAATGAAATCTGTGCTGTAGAGGCATATCATGCAGATAACTAATCAGCACCATGAAAGTTTTCTCTGCCTAAAATGGCAGAAAAATGTGATTTTTATCACTGTCAATATTTTTATTAAAAAAATAAATCTATGTTGTGAATTTTTTTCCTCTGTAAGTTACCACTTCCTAGTTACACCTCACAATAAAAATAGATGGGTTTGATTTGCTGCAATAAGATCTTCCATAGATCTTATCGGCATTTCTTACTGACAACAAGTAACCAGGTATTTTCCTCAAAAGTTTTGTTCTCAAGAGGTAGGTCTAATGTGAGTTTAAGTATGATTTACAATGACAAAAGAGTCTTAGAGTCCCTCAAGTGGTGACTCATGGTAATTGCAGCAAAATATGAAAATGCTGCTTGCAATTAGGAAAGGAGTACAAGCTTTTGCAAGGCACAAAACCTTTTAAATGTAAGGACTGACCAGAAAACCAGATGGTTAAATATCATGGGTGTTGGCTGTGGAATGTATTTTCTATTTCTTTTAAAAAGTGTCGTAGTTAAACTTTTACTGTGTAAAGTTATTCATTCCTCCTTCAGAGGCTGTATTCTGATCTCAAAAGTAATGGTCTGTTTTTATTTATTATGCTCCAAAACTTTAAATGGAAGTACCTAAGTTTATCGCTTACAATTAAGTTGTGTTTCAGAATAAACTGAAAAGGGGGTGCATGCTCCTCCTCCTTTAAAAGTAGCAACTAGCTTGTGTGCCTTTTCATACAAGGTTCACGCTTACGACAAGTTAATTTTATAAGACTCTGAGGTGTTTCTCTCAGTGTATCATCTACTAGCAGCAGGATTTTTTAAAATTGAACTGTGCCCCAAAGTTGTCCTTTTGTATTTTTACTGTTGCCTGCTATCTCTTAAGGATATTGTTTTCCTTATTTCCTGTATTATTTTTCTACATAAAAGCTAGCAGGTGGGTCCTGGTGGGAAACTGGTCCAAGGGGTGGTGCATTTTTATTTTGCTGTGCTTTCAGTTTGTCAGTGTTGGCTTAGTACCATCATTCGCCATTACCTTCTTCACAACTGAAAGCCGATGCCCTGCCTGCGTGCTTCTCAGCAACTGTAGCTACAAAAAAAAAGTAAACAAAAGCCTGGCTGATGGTGCTGAAACCATGCCTTTCTATCACATGCCTTTCTGCACCACAGAGGGTTTCAGACGAGGTTCTGGGTGTTTAAGGACTTGTGCAATTACCGTCTGGTAGATTTCTTCACCACAGCTGCTATTCATCTCCTCGAGTCTGTTCTTTCCCTCCTCCTTATTTTAGCATTAATCTCTCCCGCAACCCCTCAAATAATTTGTACACAAAAATTAGGCTGTGAAGAAATCCAAGTTGCTCTCCAAAAAGAGAATCAGAAGCACAGATTTTTCCTGTATCCTTACAAATGCTTTTCCTTCATTTGTATGTCACATGCTATGGAGCCTCCATGCATGAATTCAGTAACAGAATACAGTTGGATCAGAACTGACACAACCATGTTGTTCATATTGCTTTCATTCACTAAAAAATTTTTTTCTGCTCCTTGGAAGAAAAACTTCCAAAAGTGGTTAATATATTGTCACCTAGGAAGAAATCACTCACGATGACAGCTATCTCTACAGTTCATTTTAAAATTTTAGGCACTCTAGGCACAGGACACCTCAAAGTTGTAATTACATATACAAGACAAGAGATCAGATCAAAAAAAAAAGAACTCTTCTGGCTGAAGCTGCTCAAAATTCCCCGAGTTCTTTGTGGAGGAGAGATTCAGGAAAACAAGCTCCCCCTTCTCTCGCTTCGTGCTGCATCCTTCGCCCCTCTCCTGGCTGAAGAATCGTCTCTTCCTTGCACACATGCCAAAGGCCTCATTTCTCTCTGGGATGTGTGTCTGTGTGCTACTTGCACTGAATACAAACTGAGAACAGGACCTGGCTTTGTGATCTGGCTCATACGCATCCGATTGCAGCCAGGCCCCCGCTGTGACCTCAGTGAGAATTAGCTGGCAGCTCATGGTCCACCTTAAATGCATACTTTGCAAATGATAAAAAGTAAGCCAAACCAAACCAAAACAATTAAGCCAAAACAAAACCAGAACTGTGTGTGCACAAGGAGAAATGCAAAGGGAGTTTTTCAGGTGGGCTTTACTGATCTGTGCTGTGCCACAATGCATTCTTAAAGTCGCTTTCTTAAATGGCTGCATTTACACAATGACGTGAACCTTGCTGCTTTGCAACAGTTTTTAATAGGAAAGTTCTGCTTTGCAGAGCTTTTGGGAGTTAATGTGATTTTTAAACTGTTTTTTCTGCTTCCCGGTAGTTAATAACATGGATTCCAACTTCACAAATGGAGGTCTATAGCTATTAGCAAAACAGTATACTTTTATGTAGTATTTAGCAAAAATAAAGTGGATTTTAAGCAATTCTGTCCATGGCAACAAGCTTTCATAAGACGTTCTCTATAAGCAGAAAGACAGGAGGTCTTTTAAATTTGCAAAGTTGAAAAGTCTTCTAAAAAATTATCTAATGTACGATCAGGGTATTCAATTCACGTGGTTCTTCTGCACAGTCTGCTGGGAGGAAGGAAAATCGTGTCCAGCCCTTCACAGTGGCTGATGATCCTGTTGGAACTGCACTGCGTCTTTTTACCTCTGTAATCATATTTGCCAGGTGTTTATTGTGGTGGTACTGAGGAGGCAGTTCTGCCTTTTGGACCATATGTGCCTTTGAAGTGGGAAAGCCCTTGGACTGTAATGACAGCCCATGTTACAGTTTTACTGAGCCAAGAACAGGAATGCATTTATGTGATAGATAGCAATTACTTCAGAGAGACAATCACTGTCTGCTGAAGCCCTTAGTAATGCCTGGCTTTAAAAGGTAATGCAACCTTATTGTCTCACCATGTCTTGCTTATAACTGTGAGCAGACACTGTTGTTAGTATTATAACAAAACCTTGTGTTTTATCTCAGCCACACAATGAAATTTAAACACAACTTCTTTACTGCAATAACCTTACACAATCATAAAGATTTAAAAATTGGTGGGTTGAATTTATTTCCTTCACAACTATCTACAAAGAATGACTGTCTCAGAAAGTGTACTTTTGGGTACACTTTGTATTGGTGGTTTTTTTTTTTTGGTCGTGTTTTTTTTTTTCCAGAAACAAAAAATGTGGAACATGTACTTTTGGGTACACTTTGTATTGTTGGTCGTGCTTTTTTTGTTCCAGAAACAAAAAATGTGGAAGGGTGTGCGCTTCAATTTTTCCTACTGATACTGCAGGAGAGGTTTCTAGCATATTTTCCTCAGCAGCATGTTGAGACTAGGGAGGGTGAAATAGCCTCGGAACAAAAGGAAGCCTCTGGTCTTAAGTTTATATTTCATGGACAGTGTTATTTATTGCCATAAATTTTGTCATAAAGCCTTATTAAAAGAAATATTTTTTCAGAGAATAAAACTTGAATAATTCAGGGCAAGGAAATGTCTAGAGTTCTTAATAAATGTTAGAGGGCTTGATATTAGCACTGATCTGCAACTCTTTTTGGAAACATGCAACACTGGGTTTGAGTTGTTGCATTGCATATTTTGTTTGTTTCTTCCAGTTTCAAAAGGGGATTTTACAGATGAGCATAGAGCCATGAAGTATGGATGGGGGAGATTTAATCAGTGCACACGGGAATGTACTATACCACCAGATTGCAATTATTAGACCATTTCCACTTTCTTAAGAAGATCTTACTCTCAATTATTTGCTAGCAAATAAATGAGTAAACTAATAATAATGCTGGGGTCTTAGTCTTGCTTCTGTAATAGATGGCTCAGAAGAGATCCTTTGTAATTCAGTCTCAATACCATATGTCTCTGTTGACATTAAAGTGCTTAGTTCCAAATGAGTTGGCTTCATTCAAGCATCTTAATTCAAGAGTGGATGATTAGATCTTAAGCTAAAAACCTATTAGGATGTAAGTACTTATGTTGCTGAAAGGTAT
The DNA here is from genome assembly GCF_000687185.1 of Egretta garzetta. Lineage (NCBI taxonomy): Eukaryota > Metazoa > Chordata > Aves > Pelecaniformes > Ardeidae > Egretta > Egretta garzetta. The sequence goes on from NW_009259860.1 coordinate 2,795,520, forward strand.
TAAAGGAACAGCATAGTGTGGTTGCAGATAAATCCTCTATATCTAGTACTGATTGGTTAAACCTTGTTTGATCTTCAAACAACATTAAAAACTAGCTTAAATGTTCCAAGTTGAATGTCGCACAAGTAAACCTCGAGGATACATTATGTGAAAATAAATTTCTATACTTTTGAGAGACGGGGATGCTCAGGTATGAGAACCTGACACTCTGTGAACAGAAATAACCTAAGATGCTTTAAAGAGCGCATAGACACTTTATCTTTTAGAACTGAAAACTGTGATTTTTACTTTAGTCAGTAAAGCACAGCAAGAATAGTAAGCAACTCCAAAAAACTTTATTCAGCCACTCCTTGGCATGGTAACTAGCATTTTTAATAATCCTGCAAGCTGTGTATTTTATTTTATTTTATTTTATTTTTCATCTGCAGATCAGTGCAAATCATGTAGTGAACAAAAAACCTCAATCCTTGTGTTAAGTGAAAAGAGTTATTGTCTGATTCTTTACTGAATAAAACTCAAATACTGAAAGTAAAAATGGCAATTTGGGGGGACTGATCTATGGCACAATTTAATTCTGTATGTGACCCAGGCCACTGTAAAATTATCTTCTGAATTATGTCTTTTGCCTCCAGCCCTATAACAGAAATAGGAGAAGAAAATTATTATATAAGTGACCTTGAAATCTTACTTAAATGCTATTTGATAAGAGATTTAATATAAACAACAAAAATAATAATTGAATTTCAGAATCAATCCTGTGATTTGTGGGATATAATTTGGTGACTTTTTTGAATGCCTGGTTTTGGCCATGTTTCCAAAAAGAGTTGCAGGATAAGATTTTCAAGGAGCAGCTACTCCATAATGGTCTGAATAACTATGTGAGCGCTCACACTTTGCTAGTGGTCACATTCCCTGTAGTAATGAAGTATATGTTTAAAAAAACTGATGACTGTGTGTTACTACCATCTAAAACGAAATTAAACTCTTTCATGATGGATTACGTTAACATACATATAGCAATATTTTAGAGAGTACAACTTAGGGTGAAATATCAAAAAAAAATACAAAAAACCTGATTAAAAGTGCGATGACTTGCTTTGGGTTTGTCTTGGTGATGCTCGCTTGCTGATGGTTCTTTGGCAGTTTATGTAGTGCTGACTTGTCCTCATTCCTGGCTACAAAAATGGCATCCAGAACCCTGGAGAAGACAGTGCACTCGCTGCTATTATTCACATTGATGAAACAGAGATGGGGACATAGGAGAGTGAAAAGAAGGGAATTTAGGACTTGCTTACAAGTGAAGAAGGCATCAACTTAAAAAAAAAATTTTTAGAAAGCAGCTCCGTTGGAGAGGCATGGTCTTTGTGGTGAAGAGTGTGCTTTCTTCTTCTCTTCTCTGAAGTTTTCATTTATTAAACAGAAGTCAGTAAGGGACCTTTGCTGTAGTGGAAAAGAACACAACTTTCATATTTAAGTAAGCCAAAAAGTCAAAGAGGTCTGTGCTGCTACAGGGCTTGAGAACCTGTTCTCTAGTCTTTCAACCCCATTTCTGTTAGGATGCTGAGTTGCTGCAGGTGAGGGTAGCCAGAAACGGCTGTCTCTGTCCCTGTCCTCAGCTGTGCCATGGTACACAGACCACAGCACTGCTGTCATCTTGCAGTTGTGGAGATACAGTCCTGGACCTGTGTGCTGCTCGATCACTGAGCAATGAAATCCTGCTTAGGATCCAGCCTGGCAGCCAGAGACACTTTTCTCAAGTTAGCCACACCATGCAAGGCAGAGTTGAGGCCTCAGCTTGTTTGCGTTGGCTGTATGAGCCAAGAACCTGATCCATCATATCAAGTCAGGTATCTATGTTTTGAGGCTAATCTGAACAGCACATAGACGCTTTGCAGACTGTGGCCAAGGTGTTCATCCAGCCATAAGGACTGCACAGCTTCACATCATGGACACACAACCTGAGATCCAGACAAGTTGATCATAGTCAGACCAAGAAAGATTTCACCCATCTACCCTAGCAATTCCAACCATTATTGATCAGGGTTTCAACAAAAAAAAAAAAAAGTTCTTTTTATCCTGTGTTCAACACCCTTTTGTTCATATATTTGTTGGGGTCTTGTACAGGACTTAGGCTAACATCAAACCCCTCAGGTGTGTCACAACAAACCCCTGCATGCATCCTACATCCATCTGTCCCATTTGGATGCACATGCATGAGTAAAAGAACTCTGTGAAAATCTGCTGCAATGATGAGGCGAGGTAAATTGATACAATAATGGGAACGTGCTTCCTTACAGACTGCCTCATTTTGAGTAATCCTCTGAATATATACTGGTTTACAGAATGAAATAAGTACATGAAATAAATGGGCTAATGGGGAAAGAGAGAGTAATGGGGAGAGGGAAGACTGTGGAGAGTATTAATGCATGAATTCACATTCCCTGAGACCTGGAAAAGGCAGAGGAATCAGGGCAACTCTTCCATACTCCATGACAGCAACAGGAGCTGATCTTCATCAACAAAATTGAACCTAAGGAATTAGCTTGTTCCATAACTTCAGAAAATGCCTGGTTTTGGTAGGTTTAAGATGAATTCCCCTACGGCAATGTGCAGGGATGATAAAGAATTTGTAGTCTAAAAGATAGATGTTATCTGACCAAAGGGGGAGGTCTGAAAAGTGGGGACATCCTCTCCCTGTTGTCACTGAAAAAAGCATCCCACTACATTCCAGTTTCTTGAGTGGGAAATCTGCTTGATTTAGGCTTTCATTTCTAATGTCTTATTTACTTATCTGAATCTGCCCTTGATGACTCTTTGGCCTTCCCTCCTTAGCCAGCCTTCAGTCTCGGTGCTTGCTCTCTTTTGCCCTAACATTATTGCTTTCGCCATGGCTCGTAGCAGCACCAGCAGCTACCCTTTTCTGAGGATGTGATTGGAGCTGCAGGCTGCCTTGGTGCTGCTCCCAGCTCTGCCTCGCCTCACAGGCAGCGCCCACTCACACACAGCCAGTGCTAATTTCAGCCCCAGGTAGCTGGGTCGTACGGCACTGCAAGCTAAAATCCAACTGAGCATTTACATTTGGGCTGGAAATCCCCCATACATCCCACCCAAAACATTCTATGATTCTATGATACAGGTTGCAGGACAATTCACTTAAGTGCTGTCCCGAGGCTCACTGTGTCCTACCCCCCTCACAAAAGGCACAAGCAGATTTCATGGGTCACAGTGAAAGAAATATAAACCAGTTCTGCTTATAATAACAAAAAGATTTGTGAGATGGATATACCCTCAAGTCTTGGGGGGTGCCATGTGCTGATCCTCGGCACTGATGATGCCCTGAAAGTCTGGCAAGCTAAGATTTACAACTGGTTGCAGCTGAAGCTGCTTAACTGTGGCTCTGTCCCTTCTACTTGAGGCAACATGGGTCAAATTGCTCCACCAGAAAGGTATAATGCTCACCATCCTTCGATAGGAAGGGTGGAGATAAGAGCTATAATGACCAGCACATCTCAAAGCTTGTGAAGCTTGTCTCTGGAATAGCTCCTGGGATTTGAGAGCTGAAGGCATGACCTCCCAGACTGACAAGAGGGTATGAACTGTGTCAGTCCTGCTCTCACAGGACTACATAAAGGCTAATGTTTTATCTCCTTAATGCTTTTTTTGGTGCTTCTAGAAAGCACTCACAATACACATACACTGATCAAGTACCTGCCTTATTAACAAACATGAAGCTGAAAACTGCTATCAAAACATGTTCAGTCTAACAACATTTAATATGTTAAAAACTTACCAGGCTCCAGCTCAATTCTGTTAGTTTGGCTGCCTCGTTCATTATTCTCCCCCTGTGAGGAGTTTCAGATGTCCTTTGATGCTTGCAAGTCACTGAGCTGCATATGAGATGTGTTTTATCTCTTTGCAAAAGGGTGTTTTCTGCAGTCTTGCCTACCATGCAACAGTAAGTGCACAGAAAATGCTGCCATACAGAAAGCTGAAACAAGCACCAAGAACAAATTAAAATGCAGCATAATGGCAAGGACTGGCAAATCCTGGCTTTTAAAAGGGTATTTCCTCTTTTTCTTCATCAGGAGAGAGCATGGTGCTGAAAAAAAATAAAGAACTGCCTAACAGCCATGCTCCCAGTCATGTGGTTTGCAACTGGACACATGTGGTAGCAACCCGGCTTTAGGTGAAGAGTATTGCTGTGCTACAGTAAAAAAAAAAAAAAAAAAAAGAGGAAAATTATGTAAACCAGCACATATGCAACTGGTAAATGTTTTTGTTTGAAGGGTAAATAGACTATGCAGTTTGTAAAAAAAAAAAAAAAAAAATGAGGAACATTATGTACACAAAGTCCTCACCTCAGCTAATTCACTAACAGCAGAATGCTAAATGGGAAGTCGTGCTTACATTCTGTTTATAGTTAAGAAAAACATGCATTTGACAGTAACAGAATATCCTGAGACCTTTCCTATTCTTAGTCTGTTTTTGGAGGCACAGGGAAATTGTCCTCTCCCCCCAGGACATTAGCTCTGCACCACTGAGTACAGCTTACAGATTCAGGAACTAAATTAAGGAAAGATCAGTACTAGTTCATGCTCCATGCACTGCAGGTGCCACAATGCTCATTTCAATTATCCAATTTTATTTCCACAATTTTTAAAGAGCAAGAATAATTTCAGAAAAAAATCCCACCCATAAGCATCTTCAGCTGTAGGAATATAATCTGCATGAGCACTTGGGGAGATGGAGAATTTTGCAAGAGGATAAAAATTACAAAATAAAGGAACAACAGATTCACTTGTACCACAAACAGACAGAATGAAATGCCAGTGTGGGTTTGGGCTGCCTACCAGAAGCATCAGATAACAGGGTAGGAAATTACCTTTACTATATAGACTTTGGGAGTTGGCTGGTTGGGAGTGGAGATGCATCTGCTTTGTTTGAAGGCTGACCTGAGTGCTCTGCTGGCTGAAGCTTGTGCAAGGTGGGATGAATGCCAGCCAACTACACTTTTCTCTTCATTGACACAGGAGTTGTGTTGTAAGACCTATTACACAACTGTGATTGGATATAATTGATGCAGATGGTATGGGATTTTGTTCCTTTGAAGATTTTAGATGTGTTATTTGCTCCTTTTGTGCTATAAAAGCTTATATTTAAAAATACGTGTTTGCAGATGTGGCCATGCTAGCTTTGAGATTTTACTGTTCCTGTAAGCAGATCGAGAGTCCTGGCAGAAGAACATCGAAACGTTTCATTCACTGAAGGCCTCTGGCTACCAGAAAGAAACTTGAAAGCTGCAGGAAGGGAAAAGAAAAACAGAAGAGAAGGACAAAATCCTTAGGACAGGGAGCAATTTATTCATGATGTTGGCTAAGGGAAAGTACTAGAAATTTGCATAGTAATTTGTGACTGATTATGGGGGTGCACAGAGCAAAAGAAAAGCATCGTAGCATGGATGCATTTGAACTGAAAGAAAAATAGGAATCCCAAGGTGACTTTTCTGGACTAGGAATCTCTTGCATAGGAAATCACGTAGAAAATAAGAGTGGTTGCAATACTAATGGAAATAGCATTAACAGAATAAGAGAAAAAACTACTTGCTGTTGGCAGAGCTGTCTAATGAATTGCTAAAGAGCCTTTCCAGCCCAGACTTTACTTCTAATGGGCACTAATTGTATTTTCCATCTATACACAGATTAAAGTGAAGTTCAGTGCAGAATCTGCCTAAGAAAGGTACTGTAGCCAAATGGCAAACACATATCCAACAGAGAAAACACTGATTTCTCTATAATCCTGTTACAGTGAAAGTCTAAGGTGCCTCAGTGTACTCTGTGCCAAAGGCTCAGTAAAATGACTACCCTTAAGCAGAAAGAGGAGTAAATTTACCCTTTCCTGGGGCTATGCATGGCATTCTCTCACCCTCCCTGTACATCCTTTGGTGGCTTTAATGTTCATTCTTTATTGGGAGGTGAAAGTTGGACTCTGGTGAAAGCTGCCCATGCAAGGCAGGAGGTGAGAGATTTGCTGACTCATTCGTGCAATACAAAGGGCTCTGCAAGGGTCATGAAGATGGAACATGTCCACAGGAGAGCAACAAAGCTGGTGAGGGGTCTGGAGCACAAGTCCAATGAGGATCGGCTGAGGGAACTGGGGTTGTTCAGCCTGGAGAAAAGGAGGCTGAGGGGCGACCTTATCGCCCTCTAAAACTGCCTGAAAGGAGGCTGTAGCGAGGTGGGTGTTGGTCTCTTCTGTCAGGTAACAGGTGATAGGACAAGAGGAAATGGCCTCAAGTTGCACCAGGGCAGGTTTAGGTTAGACATTAGGAAAATTTTTGTCACTGAAAGGGTTTTCAAGCATTGGAACAGGCTGCCCAGGGACGCGGTCAAGTCCCCATCCCTGGAGATTTTTAAAAGACGGGTAAATGAGGTGCTTAGGGATATGGTTTAGTGGTGGACTTGGCAGTGTTAGGTTAATGGTTGGACTTGATGGTCTTAAAGGTCTTTTCCAACCTAAACAATTATATGATTCTATGACTCTATGAGCAGGAGGGAAATGTTCCTTGCAGGCCAGGGAAGGGGTGCCTTTTGGAAGCCTGGTGGCTCCATACAGCTGGTATGCCCATATGGAGCAGTGATTGATGCTGAACCAAAGGCAGCCAGCAATCATTTCAGCAGAGGCTGTTTGAATGCCCTGCATGTGTGTACCAATAAAAAAACTATGCCTTGCAATTGCAAAATACTGCCTAATCAGAATTGTCTGTATACATCACACCAGGACTTTAGACTGCGCAAATGATGGCACCAGTCCAGAGAAGCAGAGAAGGCCTCCAGATGCTGGCCTGAATGGTTTGCAATACTTAAGTGTAACTTCATCTCTCCCCTTCTTTCTTGCTCATTAAAAATACAGTCAGAGAGGATGGAAACTGTAAGTATTAGGTAAGTTAACTCTGCAATGAAAACTAACAAGTATACTATGGCATTCACCTTCCCCTACAAGGGTGTTGGGTATTGCTGTCTAGACAATGTCAGAACTCCAGCTTTGCATCATTTCTTCAAAGCAGCTTCTCTGATCTAGGTGACGATCATGCCTCCTACGAATGCTAACTTTCATTGAGTGTCTTGATTATTGCTGCATCAAAAACTCTTTAAACCTTTATAATTTTAATAGCAAAGAGCCTGAAGCCAAATTTTGTCAGCCTGTAATAAATTCTGTTTTATTTTTACTGAGACAAATCATCCATGTGCATGTGTGTGGGGATGGGCTTTCTTGCCTGAAGGCACCCCAGATCAAAATGCCAAACACAGAAAATGCCAGTAGAATTCTGTTTCTAATAGTAAAAAACAGTACTAAAAGAGAATTTTTCACTTGTACATCTCAAAACGTTTTTCCGTGACAAGCGCCTACTGTACAAATGGCAATAAGCATTTTAAAGTGCTTATTCAAGACTGTGCTGCAAAATGTTGACAATTTAAACTGAGTAGTTTAATGCAAATATTAAGCCAATTTGGGGCTTTGACCTAGCACCCAAGTCTTCTCTATCATGTTGTCAGAATAGACATTTGAACTTCATGAAGTTACTCTGATAGTCATGGAGATTAAGATTGTCACTCAAAATTAAATAGAGATATTGTGTCTCTGATCTTTAAGATTAGAAGAAACACATCCTTTCTGGTAGAGGCAGGTGAGAAACAGACTAAGAAACACAGATAGACAATAGAAGTAGGCAGAGGAAAGACCTGATCGGGGTCTCCTGTTTCCTATGTGGATGTCTTGGGCTACTTGGCTATGGGTGAGGAGAGAGCATGCCTGGCTCAGGCTTTTCTGTCAAGTATTACCCTTTTACAGTTAACTCCCTACTGAGGCAAAAAGCATTAACTCCATGGTCTGATGCTGGGGGCACCCAGCTAAAACACAGGTGAGTAGCATGGAGGCTAGTCCCATTAAACACTTGCTTATGTTAACAGTAAATGGAAGACTTCAGACTAGAGGCACCTTACATTAATTAATAATCTGATAAGTAAAGAATGCCCAGGGGGGCGGGGGGGAAGAGAGAGAGCGGGGTGAGGGAGACTATCTGTGTCTGCTTCAAGTCCTCCTTCTTCCAGACCTGCCCAAGAACTTGTTGGCTATTTGGTCATGGGGGGAGTGTCTTCTGATTAATTTTTTTTCTTTTGACCAGACTTTCAATCCTGAATAAGAGGAATGTTCTGTCCCAAACTGACATCTTAACAGAAAAACTCATTGTTTTGAAAGAATATTATGTTCAGGCAAAAACCACAAGCAAAAAAAAAAAAAATTAATTAAAAAAAATAAGGAAACTGCAAATATTTAGAATGTCTTCTCAGTTATGTGGGTGAAAATTTCATAGCTGTTTTCTGAGCCCAAGTAAAGGTGGCAAGGCTGGGCTCATCAGGGGCAGAGAATCACATGCCTGTGCCAGTACTGCACAAGATGTGCTCATGTGCACTAACTTTCTCCTGGGGAAAAAAAAAGAAATGGTAATAACATTTTACTTAACAGAAAAGATAAAAGAATAAATAAATGCAAGCAATAGCAAGATGCATAGAGACAGGGTGGAAAGTAGTACCAGTGTAGTGCAATTAATGAAATGATCATTTGTTACCCAGTGATTACTGCTTGTTATATCACTTCAAAGATTTGTAGACTGATACTAAGATCCAAAGGTTTATGGACGTGATTGATGACATTTATTTATTGTAACCGGTATTATATTCTCATGCGTATATAGGTCTGAAATAAAAACAGTATATCAAGTGACTCCAACTTAGCAAAAAATGCATTAGATGACATTTTAAACTCTGTACAACAAGACAGAACTAGAAGTGCTTTTTCATTTCCCTGAGACTCAGATTTAAAACAATCATATGAAAAAATTTTATGGGAATCTAGCAAACCTATTTCACTGCTGCAAAAAATAAGGCACCGGTATGACTTCTGTGGGAGGTGACACTGTATAGTAGAATAATACAGACTACAGAGTTTGCAAGGACCTTGTCTCATCACAGCTGCAAATATTTTATTGATGATTTGTAAGACAAACCACATTTAAAATCTCCTTCATCTCCTGTAAAACACCGCAAGGAGTCCTGCAGTAATTTTAACTGAATCCTTTACTTTGAAGAGGGCTGCCATGGACAGAAACCTGTATCTGTAATAGTTACTAGACTTCCATCTTTAGGGCAAATCTGGATTGGTCTGAGGAACTCAAACAAAACTGAAGTTGCTGTTGTTACTTCAGGACAGGTAACCAGTAATAATGACCCAAAATTAAAAAAGATAGGGTTATTTAAGGTCCTAAGTATGGAAATTAATTATAAGAGCTCTACTTCCACAGGTCTACAATAACAAGAAACTTTGGAGAAGTTACTACTGAATCATTTTTGTTCCGGGTCTGTTCCACCTGCCCACATGTGCATGATGCTGAGCAAAGCCGTCTTCCGAATGCACTCATGCACACATGCAGGTGACTAGGTGGTGGTACTGTCCTGCTCACTGTTAAGACCTTTTGAGCTGACTTAAGCCTTTAACCTACCACTGTTCTTCCTGAACCACAGTTCTCCATGTTTTTCAATGAATATATTTAAAAAAAAAAAAAAAAGAAGGGAATTTGCAGTAATGGAGAACACTTGATAACTTGATACACTGTCCTAATAGTGGCTGTTAAATATTGGTGCCCAGTCTTTTTGTCCTGTTTAATCAAGGTCTTTGGAGTACTGGGGAGTATCATAGGACTTACCACATCAAAGCATTCACCCAGAAGTGGCAATCACTGTCCAGCTCTTCAGAGATTTCTTTAGAGTTCAAAGTGCTTGGATGCTCATGAGGGAAAGCCAAAAAGGCCTTCAAATACTATGACTTCTTGTGGCTGACAACATCTGTGTGATGGCTTTACAGGTAACATTCACACTGTAATACACAAGCTGTGCTAGAGGAGCTGCTTTTTCCAGTCCTTTTTCCTTGCTGGAAGATTCAGCAGCTTATTCTGCTGACACTTGCTTTCCAGACAGCTGTGGCATGAGAAATGGAAGACAGGGGTGGAGGGGGAAGATAGGGAGAGTCCTAGTACCTTATTTTTTGTTGTTGTTGCTTATTTACGTAGTAAAGCTTAGTTTCTGCTAAGTGTAATGGCTTTATGAGGCAGAAGCAAAACTAAGTTGAGGGATGAGTTTTACATCAGATATTACCCTCAGCAAGTTTGCAGATGACACCAAGCTGAGTGGTGCGGTTGACACACCAGAAGGACGGGATGTCATCCAGAGAGACCTGGACAGGCTGGAGAGGTGGGCCTGTGTGAACCTCATGAGGTTCTGCACCTAGGTCAGGGTAACCCCCGGTATCAATACAGGCTGGGGGAAGAAAGGATCGAGAGCAGCCCTGCCGAGAGGGACTTGGGG
>NW_009259860.1:2806166-2807210 GCF_000687185.1 Egretta garzetta
GACAAGGGGTAATGGTTTTAAACTAAACCAGGGTAGGTTTAGACTGGATATAAGGAAGAAATTCTTTACAATGAGGGTGGTGAAACACTGGAACAGGTTGCCCAGAGAGGTAGTGGAGGCCCCATCCCTGGAAGCATTCAAGGCCAGGTTGGATGGGGCTCTGAGCAACCTGATGTAGTTCGCGGTGTCCCTGCTCCCTGCAGGGGGGTTGGACTAGATGACCTCTAGGGGTCCCTTCCAACCCAAAACATTCTGTGATTCTATGATTCTATGATTACCAGATACTCCTGGTCCTCATTTTCTTTCTTTCAAGCTTGTGACAGAAATGCAGTCCCTTAACACAGGGTTAGGCTATGCCTGGCAGGACTGGAGGTCAGGGAAGCAGCAGCCTTCGTGCCCTGTAGAAGAGTACGCTGCCCCTTGAGCAAAATGCTGTTCTGGTCACACCAAGCCATTGAGCCAGGCTGTGGGGTGAGGTACAGCAGTCTGAACCACCATGAGAGCGGACTTTTGCTTGATGTGCCCCCAGCAACCATCAGAAAGAGAGGGAGAGACAGAGATACCTTCTCCTTCCCACCTGTAGCTCCAACGGCATGGAGGTCCCCTCCTTGCACTTGCAGGAGGTACCTGTGTGTTTCCCTTGGGCAGAGGCAGCGCAATTCAGCCCTCAGGCAGACCAGAGCCTGTTTAGTAAGTCTGCCTTTTAAAGTCCCAGTCTGATGTTTCTTTTGCGCAGTCTCCTTACGGTTTAGTCCCCACTGTCTAGACCTTCAACCAGAGTAAATCCACAACTCAGCATGCTGAAGACACTTTAATGGCCTTGTGCATGATAGCCTAGCAAGTCTCTTTGTACGTCCCCCTTCTTCTTCAGAGACTCAGTGTGGCACCACACCTTGGCGGTGGCAGTGTTGCTGTGGTCTCCAAGGCTATCAGCCAGGCAAGGTTTGCAAACCAGTTAAGTTTTTTAATTGAATAATGAATATAACTGTGGGGAGGGTGAGCATGAGGAAAACAGGCTTGAGTGTCACAGAGCTTGCCGCATTA
>NW_009259860.1:2807255-2834696 GCF_000687185.1 Egretta garzetta
TTGGAGCTCTTATTTGAGGGAACTAACAATTTGTTTGCTGTTGTGCCTATTTGAAGGTTGTTTACAGTCTTTTTGTGCCTGAACACCTGGCAGAGGGCAGGTGCTTCTCAGCAGTTGCTTCAGTATAACACTAACTGATGGCCATAGTTTATCTGTCCCTACAGCACACTGCCAGACTTTCCTCCTGTCATGACTTTGACTTCCCCACCACTGATAAAATAGGAAAAAAAAATGTTCTCTCTGAAAAGATTTGGACGGCAGAAGAAGGGTTATTGTAACTCTCTTGAGTCTGTTTTTAGGCAATCCTGGTAAGCACGGATTGTTAAGAGAAAGGAAAAGTAAGTCTGGAAGCAATTTTGAGAAGACAGTGACACGTAATTGCTTGCAAGAATGTTTAGGACCAGCTGCTGCTAAAACGCAATGTTAACTCTAGGTGGCACCATTTGTATAAAATTTTGGAGAGCTCTGGGGAAATAATCTCTCACTCTAATTCAGAGTTTTCTGGTAGCTTGCCGTGATCGTATAGTGGTTAGTACTCTGCGTTGTGGCCGCAGCAACCTCGGTTCAAATCCGAGTCACGGCAGGGAAAGGTGATTCTTTTGAAGGGAGGTAACTACAGGTTGCATACCGAAAATAATCTATTGGCAATGTCTAAGACTAAAATGAGAGAGCAATTAGAAGCTCTGTAACTTTTACAATAATGTTTTGCTGCAAGAGTACATGCTCAGTAATCCTGTTTCCAAGTGTGACGGTTTTTTATTTAAATGTTTATGGGTATTGTGATTAACACAGTGGCACAGTAAGCGTGTATTTTTTGCTCATTACACTTACTTAAGACCTGGCCTGAGCCATGAAGTCTGTTTAGTTTTGATCTTTGCTAATTTTTCATGCGAATAAAGCAATCAGCCTCAATTGCTTGGAAATATGACAGTGGTAGATGTGGAAATCCTGCTTACCTAGGCATGAACTGCTGCTAGCAGAAGGTCTTTGCTGGTGACAGGCAAGAGGAACCACCACTTGTCAATGATTCCAGTGACTCCCTTTGTTTTTGTGGTAGGAACGGTGTGTAACTTCGCTGTCCTGCCTCACTGAGTAACATGAGCTCAGGTTCCCAGAATGAAGACTTCTAAAATGACCTTGTGGATCTTATACATTAGTTATGGTAATGAATGGCAGTTTTTTGTAATAAATGATAAATTAACAACCAAATTACATAGCTGGTAACAACTTTTTAAATAAAAGATCATTATTATGGAGTTTATCTGATTATTAGGATGTCACTGAACAGAGTTTCTGGTAGTTGGTTCTTTAACTTGATAAGGAGTTAATTCAAGAGCAAGCGCTGTTTTCCTCTCGCTGTTGCATCCAATGGGACGTCAGTCCTCTGCATAAGGGGTTACATCTCCACCAGTCTCAGATGGATTCGAGTTCCGTGCAACAGACCCAGCTCTTGCAGGATGTGAATGACAGCTGCCGTTCTCTCTGCAAAGCAGCAGGAACATTCCTTGCCCTCCTACTCACTGAGGAAGTGAAACAAAACTTTCTTCACACTGCTGTCAGGAAAAGTCAAAGCCCCGTATGCCTGCAAACCTACAGGGCACCTCACCTCTGGAGGCTGGAGGCTTAGGCGTCCCAGATTCAGTGTAGTAGACTAGTGACCCCTCAGGTCCACAAAAGGTTTCTGTTGTGTTCTCAAAAATATCTTCGGGTATTCCTCTGGTTGGCATCAGAGTTCCTGTCTAAATATTACTCAGCCTTTTAAGAGCATATCAGAGCAATTAGCTCTTGACTTCTTGGTCTAATTGATGAGACAGATGTGACTGATTCCCCAAAGGAAAGCAATTTAGAAATGTGCACTAGTGTAGAAGAGACCAGGATGATCTTTCATACTCTGTCCCTGCTGTAGTTTCTCAGAAATGTCATGTGCTGTGTTAGTTTTTATAAACACCAGAAATACCAAATTAACCCATCACAGGTGTATATATTCTTTAAAGCGTCCTAGAACAGAAAACCAAATAGTGCAATGCCAGACATTCTGCTCTACTCCTGCATCATCCTAAGGCTGCCAGAACACTCAAGGCTCACCCCTGCTCAACCTCCCTGGAACTGACTTCTTTATACCGTGTTTATCTGTAGATAAAGAGCAGAAAAACTGTATTATTATTGCTATTTATAGTAACATAGGTGATTTCAAAGAGTTTTGATAGGACACTAGACAAATTCAAAATGTCCTTTTTTTATTTTATGATGAGTTAGTTTGAAACAGTGGTCATTCTGTTCACTTTAGTTTATTTAGAACACCAACATCTGTATTGCTAGCTCAATGCTAGTACTATAAACTGAGAGGAAGAATGGTGTAGGCAGATAATCAGACCTTTCTTACCAGTTCCCCCTGCCATTATTTGTTCTCACAAGAGAATCAAAATTAAAACCGAACTTCATTTTGGAATATAAACATGCAAGTGCAGGTGGCTCCCAACATTCCATTTCCTGAGAAAATATTTGTCAAGTTTACCATCTCATTAAGGAAAAAAAAGAAAAAAACTTTAGTACAAAACAGTTTCCAAGGATAACAGGATTGCAGACTAGGAAACACAGAGATATAATCCTGGAACTGATTTTGAAGCTTGAATTGTACAAAGAATTGCCTGTACATTTCTGAAATATGTGGGTCTTCATTTCTAGCAGACGTGTCCAGACAACACTTTTCTAGTTGGAAACCATGATCTAATAATAATACATTCAAAATATTAACAAGGATCCAAGTTTACATATTTCTTAATCTCCGAATTTTTTTTGTCTAAGAATATTTTGAAGGCCAGAGAGAAGAGTTCGCTTCAGCAGCCTTCTCTGCATTTACACAGCAAGCTGATCTGGTGGGAAATAAGGAATAGTATTTTAAAAATGAGACAGAAGAAGAGAGTACATGCCTTTCTCTGCAGCTCTTCTGTGTTCTTTTGTGCCCGCCATTGCTCTCATGCATGGCCCATTCTGTATAGAACGTAAAACCTGTAAGACATAGAGGTGTCTATATCCCCAACATGCCTAATTCACATTTTGGCTCTGAAACTAATAAGATGGACCCATCAACAGTGCTTGGGAAGAGATTTATTTCTTGTTATTGTATTTGAACATTAGCATTTGATTAGGGTTAAAACTGCTAGAGTTTTTAAGCTATGGAGGAAAACACCTAGTTGTTAAGAAGGGAACACTGAACAGAAAGACTTGAAAAACTTTTGAAATATTAATTGAACCTGACAGAGATTTCTGTTCTATTTCCTTCATTTTTCAGGAGTGCAGCAGAGGTGCTTGTATCCTGTCTGACGTTCATAACAGGTGTTGAGCAGGATAGAAAGCAGTGGCTGTTTTGAATCTGCAGTCATCAAATCAAATTAATTCTGTTTTTCATTCTTTTTACAGGAGTGCAGCTCATATTAAAACTTTTATAGGTCCCCTCTGAAATCCTTTCAAAGGGCTCTGGTCAAGAAGACTCTTTGAAAGGAGATCTTCTGCGGTAAAGAGAACTCCTGAAAGCTTAAATAGCTGGTTGTGCTTTAGCAAAGAATGCCAGGAATTCATTTCACAGGTGGGATGATTTTACCTCTGGAAATTCAGATCTGAGTTTACAGGGTATTATTGCAGGATGGGTAGTAATTGGGGAAAATTTGGCAGACAGGGAGATTCCTGAGCCTGATGTGTAAACATAACTGCATAAACAACGTCTGATGCGGCAGTTCTGTAGCTTTTCCCATAATCTGTTTCTTAAAAGAAAGCACGTCCTGCTCTCTAAATAAGACTGTGTGGCTTCAGATCTGTAAAGCTCCAGCAGTCGCTCACAGCACTGGAGAGAGCGAGCTGCACTGGAACACATGTGAAGACTGTGGTCAATTTCTGAAGCTTTTGACTTGCACCGCTTTGGGTTAAGCTTTGGCTCAGGTTTGAATCCTACAACTTCCTGCACTACATTTCAAACTACTGAGGAGGGCCTGGTTTCACTTCTTCATCAAAAGTTCAGCACGAATCCCCAAACTACCAAACATCCCAAACTACCTAAATAATATTTTCTGTTGTGGTTTTTTTTTTAATCTATTTCTCTCTGGTTTTGTATCTCTTGAATTCTAAATTTCTAAATTTTTATTCTAAAAACTTTATAGATATGTCCTCTTGAACTGGAATTTCACAGAAGCAAAATTGTCTCTTTGAATTAGAATTAAACACATCTGATAAATATATCTTTCACAAAGTTTTGTAAAAGTCATTCATGTGCTTAATGTTTTACAACTTTTTCCTGCACTCTTTTATAAAGAAATGTGGCATATGCTTTCTATGCACCAAATAAAACTCAGAAAATGACACTTTGTGATATTCCTTTTAAGGGAATAACTTCTTTGTCACGAAGGAGCCTCCCTCCAAAGAGATCCTTAAAAATCTCTGAGCAGGGAGCATAGTGTTTATATTCCATGCTAATACAGCAGAAATTTTCTCTTAGAACATGGTCTGTAATGTTAACATAATCAGCATCTCTGTGCTGCTAAACCAGTACCTATGTGCCTCTTGCATCTGAGAGTTGCGCATGGAGCCAACAACATAGCCACCGCACTAGTTCCAGTAATTTCTTTCTTGTGGATGCCTGCATTCCCAGTTCAGACCTTGTACTTCCAGACTCCTGGAATATGTTAGTTCTGTTTTGGTTTGGTTTGGTTTTCATTCTCTAGTGTGAGCAGCAAACCTCTTATTTTACTCTCCAGAACTATACCACTAATTTGTTTGGGGGTGGCAGGTCTCTCTAAACTCTTTAGGAAAATCTGGCATAGTAGGATGTGTTTATTCTGGGACCTGCACTGCTGCTGTTATTCACCACACAGCTGAAGGTGAGAGTGTGTAGTGACCTTTGTACTGGCACAGAGGAGAAAACTTCTGTATGATATAACCACGAAGGCATTTGTATTAAAAACACATGGGGTAAATTAGTGTTTTACTGTTACACGTAAGAAGGAAAAGTCTGAATCATTTAGCTAAAGCAACAGTAAGAAAACTAGCATATCATGGAAAATTGTCTTCAGAAACACAGTCTGAAGGTTTTTTTTATGTAAGAATTGAACTTGACTGAGAAATAATTGCAAAAGAACTGTGGAAGGCCTACTATAAGAAATATGAAATCTTCCAGAGCAACAAAAGTGTAAATTCTGGAAAGATATTTAAGGTTGATCCACCAGCTATTGAACTGCTTTGTTTCACCATGTTGTCCTTCCCATTTCTTGCTTGCTGAGAGATGAGTTTAATGGAATTAAATATTCCCTGCTGGTTTTCATAGTTATGTGAGTCCCACTTTAAAAGCAATTCCTTTTCATCTTAATAGTTTCAAGGCAGTCTCCCTTCCTTACTGAGCCTTGGACAAACACCTGGAGAAAGTTTGCCAAGAGCTGGGAAGCCTGTGCCTGGATGTCTGAATAGGGTTTAACCCCAGAAGGACATACACTGTCTTCAGTAAGGAAAACATTTAAGATTCTGGCCTCAACTGTTAGAAACATACAGTCATTTCTCATAAATTAATACTTGTTGCCTTTCCCTTTTTCATCCCCTGCTTTTTCTTTTGACTTGTAGTCAGGCTGGTGTGCTTACGCGTGAAGAAACAATTTATTCAAAATGAGTGGTTTTTACTTCGATCAGCAAGATGTATTGCTATCTAATGATGAAATTAGAATTGGTCATATGACCTGAAGTTCATGAATACATTTTTTAGCATCTTCTATTAATAACAAATCAGAAATAGACCTGTGTCGCTGCATGGTTCCATCAGTACATAAGGTGCCTATCTGTAGGCACTTGGGAGTGTTTCTTGGAAATTTCTTGTGCCTTTCAGCTAACTTCTTTATCTCACCATCTCCATATTGGAAAACCATTAGTCCCCAATACCGCCGCCCCAGTAAACGGCAACACCCACCAGGCAGTGTAGGCGGTGCAAGGGAATGGTGCTTAAATAAAGAAAGTATCACGTCAGACCATTTTCGCACCTCTTGGCAGGATCCTCCCCACCACATCACCCTCTCCCCACAAAAACGGTACTGCATTTCCAGCAGTGTCTTGCTTCTCCTTAATCAAATTTCAGAGCTACACATGATGTCTCCCATTTGCTGCTATTGATTACCAGCCTCCTATTCTTTGAAGAAAGATGCTAAAAAACCTCACAATGAAGAAATTAATTGCATGTAATTTCATGCCTAGGGACAAATCATAGAAACAAATCAATCTTCACTGGGCGAGAGAAAGGAGATACGTTAAAAAACGGACAGAATGAAGTCAGTGAAAACGTTGTCCCAACCACCTTAGTGCAACATCATCTGTGTGAACTGCTTGAAATCACACAAAATGAGACAAAAAATACCTGTGGTGCAAAGAGCATCACCCACCTTATTGTGTAGCAGTGAATCTACATGAACTTCCCCAGGCTGCTGCTGCTTCCTCCCACCTGTTTTTTGTGTGCTCCAGACACTGAGGCCTGCTCAGCAGTTACTGCAGAGAGAGGGTTTGGGAGGCTGTCACATCCCCAGTGGCACATCTTCAGCAGCAAGCTTCCAAAAGTGAGGACTAAAAGGGTTCCCTCTCCCCTGTGCCGTGACTCGGATTTGAACCGAGGTTGCTGCGGCCACAACGCAGAGTACTAACCACTATACGATCACGGCACGCTACAAAGGATGTGTCCAGTGTCTCACGTTCCCTGTCCCCTCAAGCAGAGCTGTGCAAGCATTGCCACCTAGTGCGGACCAGCTATAACGTTCCATGTCCCAGCCTCCTCCCCAGGGTGACCACTGCTATTGCAGAACGCCCCGGCATCCCCCAGTCAAAAACGGTGCTGCCGATGGAGAAGTGCATGCAGAAGGCAGGCACAAATGTTACGGTGGCAGAAAAATATTCCTGCTCCTTTTGGTGACTACGGTCTGCTGTGGAAATCTTGCATTGCCTTCTCTGTGGCCAGCGTCTATCTTCAAACATACAATAATTCTGGTCTGCGAATCTTCTTTCCGTTTTCAGTGCTGTGGCCAGTGATGGAGGAAAATCTGGTGAAAGGACATGCAAAGTTACATAATTGTTTTAAAAGCTGTTGAAAAGGAAGCACAAAAACACGTGTTCCCCTCCTGCTGTAAGTCAGATTTGAACCAAGGTTGCCGTAGCCACAGCTCATAGTACCCAGACACTGGGCTGTCACAGCAAGCTGGCACATTGTGACAGGTATTGAGAAGACATGGCAGAAGAATAAGATTTCTAGTAAAATATCAAATGTTGATGCACTAAGTCATCAAAGAAGGATTTCTGTTGAGGTTTGAGAGTTAATGTTTCAAAACACAAGTGTTCATAGTAGAGTTATTCTAATAATTGTCTTTATTAAAGATCTCATATATGCCATTTAGTCTCACTTTTAAATTCTGTGTCTGACAGTGATAACAAGGAAAGATTGATAATAGTAAGTATCTTCAGAGTTTTGTTAATTAGTTTAAAAAGTGGAAGGAATTGGTGGGTACACCAATTGGTTGTACTACCATTCAGAGGGACCTCGTCAGGCTTGAGAACTGGGCTGACAGGAACTCCATGAAGCTCGACAAGTGGAAGTGCCAAACCCTGCCTCTGGGAAGAAACAACCCCATGCACCAGCACATGCTGGAGGCTGACCAGTGGGAAAGCAGCTTTTCAGAGAAGGCCCTTGGAGTTCTGGTGGACACTAAGCTGACCATGAGCCAGCAATGTGCTCCTGCAACAAAGGCAGCCAACAGCCTCCCAGGCTGCATTAAGAAAAGCATTGCCAGCAGGGCAAGGGAGGTGATCCTGTCTCTGTACTCAGCACTGGTGAAACACATCTGAGTGCTGCGTCCAGTGCTGGGCTCCCCAGTACAAGAAAGACGTGGACATACTGAAGAGAGTCCACTGAAGGGCTACAAAGATGATGAAGGAGTTGGAGCTTAGAGAGCATGAGAGGGCTGGGACTTTTTAGGCTCAAGAAGAGCCGGCTTGGGAGAGGATCTTATCAACGTGCATAAATACCTCATGGGAGGGTAAAGAAGATGGAGCCAGCCTCTTTTCTCTTGAATGCTGTGACAGGACAGAAGGCAATGGGCATGACTTGAAATAAAAGAAATTACTTTTAAATCTAAGAAAAACTTATTTACCGTGAGGGTGGTGGAACACCATAACAGGTTGCCTGGAGAGGTTGTGGAGTCTCCATCCTTGGAGATATTCAGACCCAGTTGGACATGGTCCTGGGCAACCAGCTGTGGCTGACCCTGCTCAGGCCATGGTGGGACTAGAGAATTCCAGAGGGTCTGTCCAGCCTCAGTGATTCTGATTCTCAGGAAAGCAAAAAAAGAAAAAAAAAAAAACCCACAACCCAGACCTGTCAACCAAAATAAAATGTCAGTGCTTGCAATTTATTTTTTTTTTTAACATTTCTATAATGTATAGCTGTGCTTAGCAGCACAGGCAGTTGAGCAGAGGGAGTCCATGCGTGCCAAGAAATGGGATACTGAAAGCCTGACAACCTTCCCTAACAACATCCGCAAAGCTTGTGTGAGCCAGAGAAGTAAGCAATAGCTAGAGGCTGAGCATCTTAATTGGTACAAAACCATTTAGGACAACTTTAAGTGTCTTCTCCTATGTTTTCAGAATTGACAAACGCTTTGTAAAATGGATCTTGCCCAGTGCATTCACATGTTATATTTTTGCTGGGAGTTAGAGATGCCAAGTCATGGGTATGAATAGTTAAATGTATAGATTAGCAAGATTGCCTGGAATTTTCTAGCTCCTCTTTTTGCCAAGGTGAATGAATATAGATTACATTGTTTCAGCCAAACTCCCTGTGATTATGAAAAAAGGAGTTGGCTAATTTTTCATCTACTAACCACAAAGAAATAAAAAGATGTCAGTTTGCCAGTCTATTCAGACTATGCTCTTTTTTCTTTCCTTTTTTTTTAATAACTCCACCCAATGTGGTTTGTTGTATGTGCCGGCATAATAATAGGAATATCCACAATTGTGCTGCAAATTAATTCCATTTCTAGGCATTTATCTTGTCCCAGTATTTGCAGTGCCTTGAATTTGATCCAAAGGTCTAAATTATGTTGATAGTGCACAAGGCCACATTTCTGCACCTAAACATGCATGTAGAGGTTTTTTGCATTGATTAATAAGATTCTACGTACTAAATGACTTTTACATGTGTAATACTTGTTCATCGTCTCATGTTGATTAAATGCCTGTATGTTTTATATTTAAGGCTGACTAGCAGCCCAGTAATCTATTTCTCTGTTGCTTCCATCCTCCGTACTGCTCTTTTGTTGAAACCAAACCACATTATTGTCAGAGAACCCAATGCAAAGCTACTGATTGCATGATACTGTATGTCATTGAAGAAAAAGAGTGATTTTTAAAACACTTTAAACTCAAAAGCGTATTTGCAACATTAGTAAGTATGCCTTCGCCTTTGATCCAGCTTGTGCATTTCTAACTGTTAAACCTGACTAGTTGGTGTTGGCACCAAGGGAAAAACTTGTCGTGTTAGACTGTTTCAGCACATCTGAATAAAAAGGCATGAGCCTCTGGAGATTCTTTGATTTCATAGCATGTTAGTTATGTTTCTTTAATTGACTATGGTTGCTGAAATTTAGATAAGAGCCAGATTAATTTGGAAATTTGGAATCCTGGCCTAGTGGTACTGAATACAAGTAGGTCTCCTTCAAATAATCCTGGCACACTGTGTTTCCAGTATTTCACCCATTTAAGAATGATCCAAGAGGCAGCGGTTGGGCCTAACTTGTTAGCAGAAGCAGCAGAAACTTAGCTATGCTCACAGGTGGTAAGGTTGCCTGACATTAGAGAAAACAACAGCAACATCAAGGAGAAAAGGGTTCCAGAACAGGACAAAACCCAGGGGCAAGTGGATTTGAACTAAAGGCATGTCATCTTTTTTGTGTTCAAGGTGTTGGCTGTTTGGGGATAGCAAGACCTCTCAGGTGTATAGGCATCCTAACTCACAGTGGTAGAGCAGACCTCTGCCCCAAGACGCCTAAGAAGCCATTTGTAGTACGATTTTTGGTATTGCAGGAAATGTTAGTACTTACAGCTTGGACTATGCTATTGCTTCCAGAAAAATCCCATCATCCTATTACCTGTCTTTCCCTTACATTACTGCCTTTCTTTCCTTGTGTATCATGAATTAAATTTTCACTGGATTTTATTTCTGTTCCTATGTTATTATATCAACATAAAGGAACCTATGGATACATGCAATGGGTTATTTCCCTCTTGAACGATGACAAAACATCTAGCAAAATGGCCCCAGAGTAAGAGGCTTTTTCCTGGGTTCTGTTAAGGATACAGAGGAGCTAACTCAGCTGCTAAGCTCTGTGCACTTTTCTGAAAAAAAAAAGAGGTGAACTTCCCTAAAGAGTGTGCATTTCAAAGCAAACTCTAATAAACTAAGTTCCATTGCAGTCATCCTAAAGATGTGTACCATTAAATGACCCTGCAAAGCCCTTGTGGTTGAACTAAACAATTGCAACACAGTATTATCTTTGTAACTGGGTAAAACATAGAAACCAAGCCTTTTATTTTTTTAGTTGTCTGAGTTATTATGGGTGGATGGATTATATGAGGCTTCAGGGCAGTCTGCAGAATGCTTAGTACACGCATGCAATGCCATACTAGACAGTAAAAATATTTGATTTTGAAGTGTATTACTACTTTTTTCAATAGACTTTTAAAGAAAAACATCCTTTATAAAAACCTGAGGTCGTTGATGGACATGTCGCTATTTAAAATAAATTTTTAAATTAATTTCTCATCTTATGTTAGTACTGGCTTCATGTAAAAGCTAGTGATTGTTTTTTACCTAGACATGAATTTCATGGTATCTAAACAACATGCTGGATAATAAATCTGCCTCTAAGTAAGTCTGGTTGGCAAATCAAAAATATGTGAACCTGAGGAAATCCATAAAGCTTCCTATGACCCTGTCCAGTTGGAATTCCTCTGGTGCAGAAACTTGCCTCCCACAAAGCTGAGAAGAAACCAGAGGTGAACAGAGACAATGACTGAAAGCTAAACACCTACCTGTCCCATCCAGCTGTGCTTCCCTTTGCCCGGCACACATGTGCCAAAACTTGTCTCCATTTGTGACCAGTATTTGGTTTACTTCTTATTTTTCAAAGTAGTTCTAGCCCCAAGGCAGTTTAGAGGTGATACACCCTCCATAATGGTCATGTCAGACCAGAACAGCCCATTGTTTGGAGACTCCTGGCTTGAAATCCTATGTTTTATACTCAGGGTTGACGCAGATGCATAGATAGCTACAGTCAAGGCCATCTGTTTAAATTAACAGCAAAGTCACACCTGCAAAATTCTCAGACTTTTGGGTGTTACAGTGCAGAGGAGCCAAGCAAACGTAGATTGCTTGGCTGTCCAGCCAGTACTGTACTGCATCTTTTCAGGAGAAACTCTTCCATCAGATAACTAAGGCAATGGTGGAAAAATTTCGTGGGAGCCACATTTAACTTGATTTACAGCTTGTTCTATGGAAAGGATAACCGTGAGGCAAAGCCACAAAGGAAATGTTTACACACCTCTCTTATGCAATGGCTGCTTAACGTTGCATGTAGAGAACTGACAAAATTCAGAGCAGCTGTAATAATGGAATACTCATCAGGTCATTCCAATCATATAACCAAACTTTATCTGATCATGGATAGTATTTAAGCATCTGTCAAATTAGGAACAGGATTTCAAAACCAATTTTTTAAATAACAGATTGTTGATAAAAAGAAAAATTAATTGAGAATGCATTAGACTCTCAGAAACTCAGCTTTCACAAAACAAGGTACACATGACACCCAGAACATTTTTTTAATAAGGTTTAGGTTTTGTTGTTGGAAATAAACAGATCTCTCTGACTTGTTCCAATATGAAGATTTCTCTCCACAGAATTATGTAACAAGGAATGAAATGACCTTTCAGTCGCACTTCTGCAGACAAACAGCTTGTTATCTTCACTGTGGGTTGAGGCAGAATTGTCCCCTTTAGCATCAACCAGCAACCATGAATACCCCCCTCTTTCTATCCTGCACATCCCAAGCTCCTGTGCTTCTTCAGTTCAAAAGATGTTGTTAGTTTCCTGAAATCTTCATTATAATAACTAGCTGTGCTACTTTATCTAATACATGAATAGTCAGCAGCAGCATAGCATAATCCTTCTAGCAATATGTGGCTACTATCCCATGCCTAGCAAATGCCAGAGGTGCGTGGATCAGAAGCAGTACCTCTGCTGGGGAGTCTGCTCTGCGGCCCCAGTGGATATTTATGATAAAGTCACATGATATCCATGTTTGCCTACTATCGCCAGCCCATAGCACCTACGGCTGGTGTTAACTGTTCACAAATGTTGCAGTTACAGCTCAGCATTTATCTTCAGCTGTCAGGCTGTGCTCATTGCTGTTGCAGGGAAAATGCTACCAGTGCCACGCATAGGAGGACAAAACTGTTTTGATAAGGGAACTCACAGAGATTCTTTTTTGTCTGTTTAAAGAACTCTATTCTTTCAGCCGCTGCCTGTAGGCCCTGGTTTCCAGGGCAATTAATGAGAGAATAATAAAAGATAAGGAAGTCCATAAACAGTTTAGTTATGTGGACTGTTGTGCAAATTGATCAAATCTTTGTACAATCTTGCTAAAACTTGAAATAGTGCTTCACCTTCTGTAAAGGTGCTTTCAGGTTTCTTCTCTGAGCCTTTCTAGGGATATTGCAATTTCTGTTACCAGCCTGTTTTTCAGAGAAAGGTGACATTGGTATCACCAGAACTGCTGTTACTCATAACATCCCTTGTTCAAGTCCATGTACATCATCTATAAAGGACTACTCTTACTGTTGTTTGACTATCAAACCCTCTTTTCTGCTCTTCTGTCTTCAATGTTTCCTTCAGATTCTAAAATGTTTTCTTCAGATTTTAAAATGTTTTATTGCTGAAAACACCCTCACAAGCATAGTGGGTAGTATATTACGAATACATTACAAGTTCATTCTGTATAATGCTGACAACACAAACTTAAGCATCAGGCTAGTAAAATACTGTTACTGTCAATGAGATAACAGCAGTGTACCAGTGGGCCCATGAGAGCTCAGATACATTTCCCATTTCCCTGTTGATATTGTCCCATTGGCAACTGGCAGGTGTTGAGTACGCACATGCTAGTGCTTGCCATGGTTCTGCAAGAAGATACTGTAATTTTTGCTTTCTTTTTGTATGTACCATCTTATATCTCTGGGGAGAGCTTTTGTCAGCTCAGTTGTGACCCTTACATTGGCTGCATTGAGAAGTCCCTAAGCACCAGCTCAACAACCCCTACACTATAAACTCCACATAAATGCATTTTCTATTCTTGGTAACAAAACAGTAGGTTTTAAAACTTACACTAATGTCAGTCAATTAGTGTTAAAATAAGGGGGTTCGGATGGTTGTAGGCAGATTTTGTTTTGCTAATTACCTCTTGAGTATGCTATTTGGGAAATCAGGAAAGTGCTGCTCAGGGGATGACAAAATGAGAGCTGCTGTTAGTAGAGCCCCTTTAAACTCTGGACTTGGCAGAACTTTCTAGTGCTTTCAGTCCTAAAGTTAGAAAGGCATTATACTCCATTATGAGGTCTATTATTGTATCTACTGAATGCAAAACAAACAAACAAACAAACAAATGCCATCCAAACCCCACACATCTATTGTTAAAAATTTCCCAGATTATCTTATTTAATACTCTATGTGCAACTAAAAGTGGTTAAGATCCCATATTCATGATGTTTTGTTATGCTGCAAAATTGCAGAGTATAAAAATTATCTGGCTTAGATTTGCATGGTAATTAAGATTTACCTGTTGGGAGTTCCTAGGGAACAGGCACAATAATATCAAACTTCTGGCTCCCTTAAAAAATCTAATTCATGACCCCTCATTCTGCATTCAACTGGTCTGAAGGAGATTTTCTTATGCAGAATAAACATTTTTAGAGAATACCTACTCTTTAAAAAGCTCAAACAATTGCTTGGTTAATATATGTGAAATAACAAAATGTTAGGCAATTACCGTGTTAAAAACCAGTCCAGGAGTTGGATAATATCATAATCTAAAGCTCAGAACTGAATTAAGGACATTGATTAACACCATCTGATCCTGGAGATTGACTCACACTATTACAATCTATTCAGTGGCTACCAAATGATTGCTTAAACAGAAAATTATTATTTAATAGTGATTTTACCAGTTATGTCTACATTTTGAGTATTTGAAGTATTGAGATTATTCACTGGTATGACCTGATCCGTTTCACTGAGAATCTGCCCTTAATAGGTACTTTTTCTGGCACAAAGTATTGATACTGGGATCAGAAGAAAAGTGACAAGGATTTCTCTGTAAGCAGGGATTTTGTTTACGAAACCTTTCCTCACCATGTTCCTCAATATCTTTTCCTTTTTGATGTACACCAAAATCATATTAAACGCATGGTGATGGGAGAGCTTTTATAACGTTTGGGGCTGTAAAGTGACTGCAGTTTCACATACTGTTCTGTTTGCAACTGAACGAGGTTTGCTGCTGCCACCTCTCATCTGTTAATCACAGCTACATTCACCAGAGGTTATAACCAGTTCACATCTACCAGCATAACCAGCCATGTGTTCACCCTCTAAGGGGCCTCTCAGGACAGTACACGTTCCCTAAGCATCCTTCATGGTAGGAAAGACTGATTATGAGTGAGATATAAAAACTCCTGATTTTGGAGGATGGTGCCAATAATATTAATATAATATTAATATAATAATAATGTTTAATATATTAATATTATTATAAAAATATACTATTAACAATAATATTAACCTAGCTCAGTTGCACTAGATCATCATGGTTGATACCTCACCTGCCTGTAATATGAAAGGGATTGGGAAAATTGGCTGTAGGCTTACATCAGCTGACCACAGAAGGCATGTCATTCAATCTACATATAATTAGGTTTTCTACCTGTAAAGTGTCTCTCAAAGGCACCGTGAGAATTTCATTTGTTAATGTTGGCAAATCTGTGTTTCTCAGAAGAGATAGTACATTGTCTATGATATTTAGATATTAATTAAATTATATAAATGATACATCAGTGTCATTCCAAAATCAGATATATTCCTAAGCATAATTAAAAAAACCCTTTTATGATGCATTAGTAGCAATTACAGCTATACGATCCCAATATTTATGTAATCAAGTAATTACCAAACAAATCATTACATGAGCTGTCTTAAATGAATATAACCTGAAAAGGTTAAAGTAACCCTGAGGCAATTAATCTCTTCTTCTGCAATGACCAATACCATGAAATGTTTATCAAACATGACCTTATCTTCCCTCATTTTGAAGTTCACTGTCAGTGTCCTCAGTCTAGGGTACATTCATTGCTATGGTATTTCGTGAGGAGAGCAAAGCAGTGCGAGCCCAGAAATCTGACCTCTATTCCCTCCTAGTCCTCAGCAAGACATCTAACTATAACTCCTTATTTTTCATATCTGTAAAATCCACACAACAAAGTAAAATAATCATGGCTCATACAAAAATGCTTCAAAAATCATGGATGACACATGAAAGAAGGTCACCCACAACAGGTGGGTAATTTTGACACCAGTATGTATAACACTGTCCTATACGTGACTCCAACTCAAATGCCTAACAGCAATCTCAACAACGATAATTGGTTGGAAGTGTTTAAAGCCTTCATTAACCAATACAGTTTCGTAGTTTTTCTGAGACATTGCTGCCCTATACAAATAATAAGTTGAAGCAGAAAGAGGTAACTGCTATGCCTCTCATGACATACATTTTTATGATGGCTCAAATGACAGAATTGATCCTGATCTTAGACTTCACTTTGACTAAAAGTGTAGCATAACAACATTATTATTGCTGCCAACCACAGAGCATGGGGCTTTTTTTTTGTGTTACTAGGTTACACAGAGGTGTCTAGACTTAGTTACACTCCTTGAAAACCATTCCAAATGGTTTATCTGTTAAGAATTAATAACTTGTCTCATGTAATTTTGATTTGCTACATCTGGTTTGGCAATGGTTTTTTTCCCCAAAATCTTAAACAACTTAATACTTCACCAGGCATTTTCACTGGGTAAAATAAGCTCCCTCTGCTGGATCTGCAAAAAAAGGGTGTGGGTCTGCCATCCTGTGGATGAAGGCTGGGCATTGATGGGACTTTGCTGTTTGTTTTAGGAAAGTGGACTTCCTTATAGATCTTGCTTGTTAAAAGCACCACTAAAAGGACAAGGAGTCACAGTTTTATCTACAAGGAGGGCTGAAGCACTGAGGAAGACTACTGTCTTCCTGAGACTAGTGCATTTCACTAGCCATTAGAAACCCATCCTCTTCTGGGAAAAGAAACTAAGATTTTTAATAGTAAAGGAAACTATGCTATGCCTCTTTCAACCCTGAAGAGTTTCATTCACTTCCTACTGTACCTCACATCCGCCTTTCCCATGACAACAGAAAAATTGCTCAGTGATCTCTTTCAAAAGCATAAGACCAGTTTAAAAATCATGAGATTTTATATTAAATCACTGAGACACCAAGAGAGCACATTTTTGGAGGGGCTGTGTAAAGGAGAACAAACGGATAACTACTTTTTGGGTGCTCTTTTCTTAATGAAAACTGAGATTCTAGGGTCATAATTTTATTAATATATTGTTTATTAACTATAATTATACGATTATGCTTATAATTATTATACAAACCTCAGTTCCCAACAGTTGCTTAAGGAAAAACACCAAACGTCATGAAAATCAGAATTAAATAATGACATAAAACAACACTACAATTCATAAAATCTGCAACAAAGTCCTCATTTTTCAAAGTTTGGTATGAAACAAAAATCAACTATGACAAAGTGTGCCCCTCCTGAATGCCATTTGGCCTTTTGATCATTGCTCTCCTTGGACTCAGCACATGCTAGCTGCTGTGTACAAACCAAGGAGCGCCTAAGATGCGTGACATGTTGCTGTTCCAAGTTGCAAAGTTTCATAGATATTTGTAACATTCTGTCCTTACCAGGAACTGTGACCAATTAAGCCTAGAAAACTCTTTTGGACAGATCAGCTTGTCTCCAAAACAGGCAGAAAGCATGTTCCATATTAAATCGTATTATTTTGCACGTCTAATTTAAGACCTTCTGGGAAATGGTTTTCATAAATCCCTCTGCATCCCACTCCTCTTCCCTGCCTCTTGTAGCAGTCTCATACCTGATCATTACATACCTATAGACCTTTTGGGGTTTATTCACATGACTTAAATTTTGACCTGTAATATGCATATGCTGGAGAAGAAACAAAATTGAAAGCAAAGAAGGAACAAAACCATCTTTCCCCGTAACTGTGGGAACTCTCTGCTTTGCTACATGGCTATAGGAGGATTGTGCTCTTCAGCGTAGCTACACGTTTAGATCTGCGTGTTACCTTCTTCTTCTTCCTATCTAAACATACACTGCTAACTACTGTAGAAAAAGGCTGTTCTTAAACTGTGTGAAATTAATAGACTATGCTGCAATTTCCTATGGGAAAAAGCTGCTCAGAATCACACAATGGTTGAGGTTGGAAGGGACCTTTGGAGATCACCCGGTCCAACTCTCCTTATCAAGTAGGTTGCCCAGGATCATGTCCAAGCAGCTTTTGAATATCACCACTGGAAAGAGCCTGGCTGCATCTTCCTTATACCTGCCCTTCATGTATTTATATACATTGATAAGATCCCCACTGAGCATTCTCCTGTACGGACAAGACTGGACTGGCCACTGCTTCCTTCTTTGTGCTGTATCTCTGCTTCAGTTAAGGGGTAACTATCTCTAAATGTGTTTGCTCATGCAGAGAAAGAGCACAGCTCATCTGTGAACAGGACATGCCTTTTAATGGGTCAGAGCAGCAACACTATAGGTGTGCTCAAGCCAGATATTCCCACTGTGGTTTTTGGGGAAATGTTTTCACTGACAGTATTAGATGGGGGAAGTCCTAGTAAAAACATTGCTACGTCTGCTATTAGAGGTTTTTTGTGGTGTCCACCGGGCAACCTATCACAAGAATTAGGTAAATCAGAGTTAGCTTTTTTTAACTCTAAAGCAATTCTTACTGACACCACTGCAAAGGTACTAGAGTTAATGCAGGACACCTCCCAGAACAGCTTGGGGGTAGGTAGCACAGCCACAGTAAGGGATGGTGAAGTGATAATCTGTTGGAAGTAGGCACTTCTTCTCATGTGTAGTGAGGTGCTTCCTTTATCAGATCTAGCATTAGCATGCTATGGCCAGCCTTTCTTCCAACAGACTGATGACCCTAACCCCAAAAGCAGCCCCAAACAAAGGAATAACATTTTAGGTAAGCAAAGAAAGTAGCAAATTTCAGTATATGCTTAGATTTGGTTCCTTAAGAGTCTGGAAGCTAGAAAAGTTTGCTTTTTATTTACAATCAAAAGGTTCATAACCAAAAAATTTTCAAGCAAAAGATTGCTTCAAACACTTCTAGCCCCAGACTGATTCCTGCACAATGTCACAAGTATCCAACAACAGATTTCATACTGCTGACCACTACCTTACAGCCCAGAAATTTTTCCACCTTTTATATGGTTCATTTATACTGTCTATATCTCACAAATCTGGCTATAAGTACACTACAGGAGACTGCCCTGAAGGCATCAGTAAGCTGAGGTAAACAGTATCCACTGCTCTCCTCTCATCTATATGGAATATTATAGAAGGCAATCCAGTTGGATGGGTATGATTTGACCTTGCTAGATCCATGCTCCCACTTTATTCTCCTTCAGCCATCTGGACATGGCTTCCAGGGGGATTCGCTTCATAATCTTACCATGGACTCAGGTGAGGCTGACCAGCCTGACATTCCCTTGATCCACCTTCTTGCCTTTTTGAACAAGGCTGTGTGTCATTTACCTTTTTAAATTCATCAGAAACCTCTCCGAAACACTGTGATACTTTGAAGATGGTACAGAATGTCTCACAGGGACATGAGCCAGCTCCCACAACACCCTGAGATGTGTTCTGTCTGGTCCCATGGACTTGCGTGTGTCCAACCTGCTTAAGTACTCCTTAACTCAATCCTCCTCTACCCTGGGTAGTGCTTCATTCACCAAGGCCTTGATAGCAGGCTTAGGGACCTACAAAACCTGAAGACAAACACAACCAGTAAAACTCAAGGCAAAGAAGTCACTGAGTGTCTTAACCTTCTCCATAGAAGACCCTGTTGCTGCTCTTCACGTCCCTTGATAGTTTCAACTCCTGCTAAATTTGGGCTTTACTAACTCCATCCTTTTTGGTATCTCAAGAAGTTCTTAGAGCTTTGGCCTGTATTGCATAACTCCTAGCAAAGAGACCTGTATGTTATTTGTGATACTGCTTTTGGCTGACCAAAAACTCTTCCTTTCATGCTGGTAACACACAAAGGTGAAACAAACTATTCAGCACACAGTTCCAGGGTCCAGGGCTACAGCTCGATGTCTCTCAATCCATCCTACACTACACCTCACATTAACTGCACTTGTCTGCTGAATCACAACTTATGTAATAAAAATTCATATTCCTGTACCTTGAAGAAACATAGTTTGACAGAATTTGAAGATATTCTGAAACAAGAAACATGACTAATATTCCCTCAATCTTATCTTCTGTGTTATGTAGTCGGGCAAGAGCCATTCTACAATGCTTCTCTATCAGTAGTAACACCAAGTCTCTACAGCCCTATGGAAAAATCATTTATAATTCACAGTTCCAGCTGTAGGTGGCACTGCATGATACAGTGCATGTTTTTTGCTTTTTCTGTATTCAGATTTCTTCTTCTCTAGGTAGTATGCATAGCCCCTAATCTTTTCACAACTCATGCCTGCAACAGGCAGCTGAGGATGTGTGTCTGAGATATATAATAAAACAACACATGAGCAGAGGATTTTTCAAAGTTATGGGAAGTTCCATTTGAAACATACTAGGCCTTGTTTGGTGAATATATTTTCCTATATTTTTCCATCAAAATGTGATGTAGAAAATTCAGTGGGTCCCTTTCAACAAACAACTATGGGACACATAGTAATAAACGTAGCATACCAGCTAAGGCACACACAGCAAAACCCATAATTGCTTGAAATCCATCTCCTGCTCCAGTGTCATACACAGAAACATGCACATTGCCTTCATTTTTGGATGTTCCAGAATAACGTCCTCTTTGAGATTGTTAACCCCTTCTAAATTCTGTTTCTGCTGTATGTAAAGTAAAAGATTGATGGTAGTTTTTCTACCGTCAGCTCAGAACAGAAGCAGTCTGTAACCAACAGGTCTTTATGTCCTTACCCAGATGTTCGTGTCCGATCTTGATGTAAAGCTACCCCTTATGCATTTGTCAGTAAAGGGGAGGCGGTGTTTTTAACTTTTAATACTGGAGAAGTAAAATCCTCAGAAATCTGCTGCACACATTACTATCACTTTTCTATATGCTCAGTCAAAAAAAGCATAGATGGGGAACACTTAGAACGAGCTTTTCAATGAAGCCTATTTTCTCTCAACATACTGAATACCATAAATGCTGGATCTGGAAACTATTACAACATTTTTAGAAGCTGAAAAGTAATCATAATGAGATCTTGCAAACAATGAACTCTATTCTCCCTATGACATACAGAAGGATTTACGGACATATTATTGCCTGTGCATTCAAAGAAAAATCCCTTGTGCATCAGCACAATAGGACGCAAATATCCACTGAGTTCTTCCACAATTACAGTGCTAGTTTCACCCAGTTATGGAGTTTTTTATTATTATTCTAACAGTAGATGGCAACAGTTAGTTGAAACTTGGCAAACCTTCGTGAGCTTTACAGAATCATTTCAGTTCTGATTTTACTTGTGAGACTTAGAGATACAGAAAAATAACATAGCAGTGTATAATTAGAAACTGTAAATTAACTAAACTGTTTAATTATCTATATAAATTAATATAGCAATTACCTTATTTTCTTCCAAATTCCAGCTTGCCCAGGATAGTTCTTGACTGAAAGCCAGCTGTGCTCAGACAGTTTGTCTGCTGACTTGGAAAAATGTCAGTGTCCTAAGGGTTAAGCTTTCCTTATACGAAATCATAACTGGAGAAAAGCAGCAGGTTAATTTCGTAAAGGGTTATCAAAAAAGCTTTTCCTGAACTGCACAGCTTGGATTCAGATCTGAACTGCCAGCATCTCGGGATGTTTGGATCAAGCTTTTCAGTGTAGGCATTTACAGTTCTCCAACTTTCACTGTATGTGTTTCCCCTGATAGGTGCTCAGTGAATATTCCCATTTAATGCTGAAGTTAATGAGGATTCTTCTGTTGACTTGATGGAAACAGGAACATGCCCTGTTACATTAAAGGACAGAACTGCTCTCAGTTATTAAGATCACCGTAAAACTGAAATCTCTTAACACTTCAGAGCTTGTCTCGTAGCAGATGTCCCTGTGCCTCAGGTGCAGGCTCCAGCATAAGGTGAAGTGGTATGTGTCTGCTCACCCAAGATGGGCAAATATCCACATCCTGGGCTGTATTCTAGTCTTTGGGTACACACTCAAGGTACTTGTGTAATGTCTGGCCTTGTCAGAGGAGGCCAAGGGCTTAGGAAAGGAAATGCCAGCTGCTCTGAGCTCTCTAGGTTTACTAGTCGAAGTAAGGCTATGAGCGTGTTTAACTAAGATAGGCAGCACTGCCTGAACTAAATACTGGCCTCGTAGATGAGTTCAAGGAAAATAAGTTCTTCACATTTAATTCTTTTAAATATTAAATATAGACCTTTGCGTAACATGCATCTGTATGTGTGTGACTGCTTGTCTGGATCCACCTTGAAATCTGGGGCTTCAGCTTCTCGACAACAACAAGGAAGACCATATAGTTCACTGAATTCTTCTGTTTAAATTACAGCAAAAGTAAAGAGCAGATCAGCAGGTATCTTAGCGTGCATGGCTTTGCGAACCCCTCCGACCAAGGCACGGTATTCTCCATGGGTAGTGCATCAATCACACAGAAAGACTAGGGCATTGTGCCTGGCTTTTAGAAGCACAGCCTAGGCCTTGTGCTGTTGCACAGACAAGTACAGAAAGAATGCCATCTGAGAGAGAGAGTGGGATCTGAGTGAAGAGAGGAGGCCCTTGTACGGGGGAGAGAGAAGAAAAGAGAAAGGAAGAAGGCCCAGCCGCTGGAAAGCAAGATGCCTTTTAAGCTGCCAAGGGTTTAACAAAAGCAATCATGAGGTTATCCAAGAGGGAGTGAGCTGCTTATTATAAATACACAGATGATTTCATGGGCATGCTCTGGATCTTACCACACTTCTATGCGTATTCTATTAAGCAGTGTTTGGTCTCTGACTTTTTCTTGTAGAAGGATTGCTCCTGCAGAACTTCACCGGAGGCTGCACATTCCACAGAGCATTTGCGTGGATGTGGAAGAGTTCAGCAAATGTCCTGTGTATCTACAGTTACTGCACTTTTTTTCTGATAATGGAATGAAAGATAGATTAGAGTATTAAGAAATAGAGTATTCTAGAATTGTAAAATCTAGCAAATGTAGGGCAGCCTCCATGTTCTTCAGATACACTGAGATTAAGTTATCTCTAAAGGGGTGCTTAATCAGAGGAGAACAGAAGCGTCTAGAGATAGAGGTAAATAGATCAGGATTAAGTAACTGAGGCTGCCCTCTGTGCTCCAATTGTGACTGCGGAATCCCTTTGAATTCATCTCCCTGCAAGGAAATCCAGTGCAGCTGCTGGAAAAACCTCTGACTGTGGAGTGAGCAAGAATAGGAAGCTGCTAGAACTTTGGCTGGCCACTAGGACCGTTTTTGAATCAAGAGCAGGAGAATGTCCCTGCACAAAAGAAGCAGAGGTTTAAAAACTGAAAAGCAAGACAAATCAGGAGAGTCAGGGTCACTCACCTTATGAAACCAAGTTGCATTACGCTTACAAAATGTTATGCCAATGTAGATTTCTATTTACAAAACAAAGAAGCCTGTAGGTGATTGAATGATCCTGGAAGGAATTAGTCAGGAAGGACAGGCACACATTTTCAGTAATCTCTCCTAAAACAACAATGCATTTAGGCAGTAATTGCCTACTAGCAGTGTGTGCCATTTGATGAAGCTGGAGGACACAAACACAGCCAACCCAAGAGGTTAAATGGAGGGGGTTGGAGCATAACTTTTCATACACTGCAGCTTGAAAATAACACGGGTAAAAGAGGGCCTCTGATTTGGTGCTGTCTCTTCTGGAATGTATAGTGCAACTGGATCTAAATTTTGGGAGAGTGCCCAGTTTCAGATGTCTAAAGCCTCTGTTGAAAGCAGTGGAGACTATACACTGCCAAAGTTTTATGTACGCAACTGCAGATTGATTGCCTAATGGCAGTGGTGGGCTTTGATCATGAGTGTCTGGAGAGAGAAGTCGCAGTAGGCGCCCTTTTCCTCTTTCCCCCCCCTTACTCTTCTAACTCCTAATTCTACTGGTTTTCTATGTTTTCCCCCTGTATTTACTGCAAGCCTTTTGCTGATACCTGGGATATAAAAGTTCCTCCCCGCACATGTTTCTTTTCCTTAACGGCTCGCTTAGTTGAGGACTGTGCAAGAGGAGTTAAGTGAAGAAGGTGCAAGGGTATGCAATTGCTCTAACACTTTGTCTATTTTGGGCTTTATGGGTGAGAGAAACAGATGAAGATAATTTCCTCTCATCCTCTGTTTCTTATTAGTAAATCGTGGAGAATTCTTAGGTACAGAACATCCAAGTGGGATCATCATCTGTATGCAAAGGAAAATTCTTTCCTTACAGTTTGGTCAATGTGTGAGTCAGAGTCACATAAAAGATGTAATAAGCTGCTGCTTCTCGCAATTAGAGGTTTTGTTCTGGTGGCAAATTAAAATTTAAGTCCAGTAGAATTAGGTGAGAAATCTTGCAGATTCCCAGTTAACCATAGATTGTGATTCTACTTGGCAGCTAATACGACTCAGAAAATTGCTTTTATTGGCCCTTACTTTCCATTTTATGTACACTTCTGGAATTGTGCAAAATGACAGCAAACTGCCATGAATATATCCCTAGTCTGTATTCATTGCTCACTTCCCTTAATGAAAAGAAGGGCGTGCATCAATTTTTATACCTTTTTACTGAAAAAAAAAGAGTAGCCATTCTTAATACTTACATACCTAACAGATGGGGTGAAATGACAAAGAAATGCCTGGCAGTATACGTTCTGGTTTTTAGTGAAAAATCTTGCACAGTCAAAGAAGTAAAACATCTTTTTTTTTAAATCATGCTTGCCCTAAAATCAGCCTGCTCATTTTTCTTTATAACTGCAGTTATGGGGAATCATCTCAGAAGCTTCCAGCTCTGCTACAAAGACAGATGTTTGAACGATCCCCTCCTGCTCAGTATCAGCTGTTCAGCAGAGCTTGCCTCAGAAATAAAGGACCCGTTACCTCCTAGTTCTGGCTGCCTTTTCAGTAATGATACAGGGGGTTTTTTAATAACAAAGGTACCTTCTTTGTTCTAGGGGTCAGCTAGAAAGCCTCTGGCAAGCACACATTCAGCTCATCATCAGTGGAACTTGCTGTGGCTCCTTGGTCTTAAGCTTTACTTACAGACCAATCATACAACCAGTATAATTTTTATGAAGGTATGGTGGAGCTCATCACCCTGAGTCCCCCGTGAATTCTGTGTCTCTCCCTTTCAGGCATGAGTGATTCACGTATTTGATTAGCAGCAGCAGCAAATCAGGCCACTTGAGAAAGATGTAGGTAGCCTCATGGTCTGTTCTGCTGTGGGTACAGAGTGCGGTAGTGAACTTGATTCAGCATTCAAAGATGAACAGTCTTGAAGGCTACACCATCACAACGTTCTACTCAGCGTAGTAGTCAGTGTCCTTGGGCATGGATGTGAAGAGGATCTAAAGAAATGAAACAGAGAACCTCCAAACCAGGTGAGGATACGGCGTCAGTACGCCCTTCAGGGTTGTCACGTGATTTTCTCCAAATAGGAGCCCCCTGAACATAAAAGCCATCTACATTGCTGTTCTCCTTTCCCGTGGTCCCCGGGTTACCATTGTAGGAGAGGATATTTCCTTCAGAATCTAAAAGCTTTCTGAGAGGTGAACCACAAAGCAAAAAATAAAAACTAAACTTGACTTCGCATATTAGGGCCTCGACCAGGGAAGGGAGCGGGAGAACATTCCCTATAAATGAACTCCCAGTTTAGCAAAATCATAAAAGCCCCATAAAAGATTAAGTATAGAAAATAATGGCAGTCCAAAAATATGGTAACAAAACACAGTAAATCATTCTTGAAGGGAACCCATTTCATTTTCATAAATTAGGATGACCTCTGCATACTTCACCAAAGTTCTTATTTTACCACTCCTGAGCTCATAAAAGAGGGTATATTTCATCCCAGGGGTAATGTTAAGATACTGTGAGTTAAGCCCAGAAATATGCGCTGAACATCCCCCCATTACCAGACTGGGTGGAGCCTCGTGCATAGGACTAAGACTTGTGTAACCCTTTCAAAACCTTCTTCCTCTCATGGCCCTCCCTGCTGCTACGCTCCGGTAGGAGGGATTTGTCCCTGTGAAGATGTGACAGGCTATGTAGTGACTGGGCTTGCTGGAGTCTCTGGCGGAGATCTTCATTCAGACTTGGTGCTGCCTCCTGGGAATTCAACAGTCGTCAGTGGACTGGAGGCACCATCACTCACGTGTGTACGTCATGAAGGGAAGGAAATTAACATAAAAAATGTAAGGCACACTGTGGCCATAAGTAGCACTAGGAGGACTGCTGTAACGTGGGGGGGAGGGGGCTCCAGCTCTGACAAATTACGCCAATATCTAATTTGGCTTCTCTAACGGCAGGTGTCCGAAGAGCCACCTTTGCTCCACCTGTCATTTCTAAATATGCCATATGTGCTTCAGGTCCCAGAGGTGCAGGACAAATTCCCAGGCAGCTATTCTGCCTGGAAACGTTAGGGATGGACATACTCAAATAGCAAGGGAAAAAAAGGTCATCTCCCCCTCCTCTCCCCATCACCGTTGAAGCTGTGCTTGAACTCTGGTGTGGCTCTCCTCAACCCTCCTTCCGAGACAGAACAAATCTCAGTGCCTCATCCTTCCTTGTTAGGTCTCATTTTCTCTTATTCTTGAAGACATCTCTTTATTTTGCTCATATGTACGTTGAGCAAATACTTTGTTTAGACTTCAGTCTAAATTTCTGCAATTCCACAGTAAGTGGAGAACTGTATTTCATTTCATGACTATGGTAGGAGCTGATGGTGGCTCGCACCATTCTGCCGACCTCATCTGCCTAACGCAAGGTGGAGATCAGGAGCTGCAGACTCTGCCCCTCACGGAGGTAATGGCTCCCTGGCATTAGCTTCTCTAGTTCCTAAAATGGGATGACACTGGCAACCTGGCTGCCTCTGAAGATTTGGTCACATGGCTGAGGTAGGCAGTAACAGCGATGACTTACAAACAGCCAACTGATGTTAGATTTGCGCTGGTTAAGAAGCCAGGGTGGGTGGGTGGGAGTAAAAAATCCTCAGCAAACAACGATATCTCTTCATGATGAGATGGCATTTGGGAGCACGCGGCGCAAAGCTTAGACTGCAAGAGAGTGACAGCTCTGTGGAAAAGCTGTGCAGAAGCATCTCTGCAGGCATCAAGCTCACTGGTAAACCCGCCAGGATGATTCCGTAGCATGTTATTTTTCAGTTTGCTTAATGAAGAAGCGGCATGCAGTGATAACCAGCATACAGTTTTAAGCACTCACCACACCTCAGTGGACTAAGGTGAATTCTGGAGCCTTAATACAGGCTTGTGTCCATAAACATTACTGTGCCTTACTTAGGAGACCTGAAGTGGAACAAGTATTTCAAGCGGGTATGTAAACTTAGTCGGCAATTTTAACCTTTGCTTCCCTTCCATAACGTGAGGCTAACGGCCCCTTCGCCACCGAGGGGTTTGTTCGCAAGTAAAGGGAGCCGTGTTTGCAGTGCCCTTGCGCACTGTGATGAGAAGGTGGAGGTGCCCTGTGGAAGCACTCGGGCAGAGGATGGGTCTCTCAGGCCGGAGTCAGGGGAGCCAGAGTCTGAGGGACGGCACAAAGAAATACAAACACTGGGAGTGGGGCCAGCTGGTTGTCACCATTGCCTTGGGTAGTGAGCGGGCTGGAGGTGCAGGCGGGTGCCCTGGGCCTCCCCTGGTGATGGAGAGGGCCTCCTTGCCCCGGAGGAAAGCTAGGGTGGGCACAGCAGGGCAGCCTGTGGCTGAAGGGGCAGAGCCGAGAGATGCCCCCACGGCCAACGCCCGGCCCCAGGGCTGCCACCCGG
>NW_009259860.1:2835711-2838792 GCF_000687185.1 Egretta garzetta
AGGATGTGCGGGGGGGCCAGGAGCTGCGGAGGCGGGGAGGGGGGCCCGTCGCCTTCGCAAAACCCTGGCCGCCTTCACCCCGGTGATCCGGTAACAAACAGGGGCGAAACGAAGCTTCCCGAGCGCACCCCTAGCGAACAAAAGATGCGTGTCCCCCCCCCACACACCCTCCCAAACGCTGCATTGCGTTGTGTTTGCGGGATTCTGACGTTATATTTAGCCTCTCTACGGAGGACGCAGTCTCCGTATTGTGTGAGGCCGGGCAGGCATTTGCTCGGAGCGCGGTTTGGCCGCCGGGTGCCCGCGTTTTTCCGTCTCCGTTCTGAGCAGCGCTGCCGTGGGCTGCAGCCCCGCGGTGGGTGTTGGTAACAGAGGGATAAATAGCGATATAAAGAGAAAGCGCCTAAACTTGAGGAGCAACGTCGGTATTGGCACTCCGATTTTGTAGGGTTTTCCCTACCTGTCGGGAGGGAGTTTAACTCCGTTCGTCAGGACCCAGGAGAAAGCAACTGAGATGCGCTACGAATGCAGAGCAATTAGAGACTCCAAGGTTTGAGTGGGCTCGATATAATCATACGAAAAGGTTACCGCACAGTGAGAATAGGTGCTGAATTTATTGATGCGCACACACAGGGGAAAAGAAAAAAAAAACCCCTTTCTTTTATTTCTCTATGCCATTTCCGAGCGAAAGTTAGGGTAAGTGGGAAACAATGTGCATAATTACAAGCAAAAAAAAAAAAAAAAACCAATAACGACTGAAAAGGACTGGGGAGCAGTTAGCAGCGCACGAAGACAGTAGTCTTGTTAGACGCAGGGAATGAATGTTTATCTGGATGGCCGCGCTCTCAGTTTCTTCATTTTCTATAGCAAAGCAGTTATTGTTCTTTGTCATAACCATAATCACTATACGCGCAGGATTTTGCCCCTTTCTCTCCTGCGCAATGACCGTGTTCCGTCGCTGGGAATGTAACGATTCGGAGCAGCAAATCTTGGGTTTTCATCTTTCCTAGACGCTCTCCTTACGCGCACTTCAGCCTCTCCGTGCAAAGAAGGCTAGTTCGCACTGATTTTGTTCACTTGACTTCGTGCAGTCGCTGGCCCTTGGCCGCGGAGGGCACTCTACGTGAGGAAGCTCTCGGCGGTAACAGAAAACGCAGCGAAGGAGATCGCAGCGGTCAGGCACTGAACCCAGTGCAGGGTTTTTGCTAATGTGTGCGGGTGCCCAGGCGCGAGTGGCGTGAGAACCTCCCAAATCTACAGCCACGAAGTCTAAAACTCCTGTTACCATTTCTACACCTCAGACGGCACCTATGCGTGCGTGCCCACGCGTGTAGCATTACAATCTGAAGGGCGCTAGTTTTTAGAGTCTGAACTACTGTAATTCACTCTTCAGTGAATTCACTAGACAGAAGTGGATTTCTCCCTTTCTCTTCCCACCTACTTGATTGTGTCCCTTCGCAGCGCTGTTTGCATTTATGTTGGACAGCCTGTAGCTAAACACACGGCCACGCGTTTTTAAAATGGACACAGTAGTGGTGTCAGCTGGCAGCGCTCGGGCAACGCGGCGGGGTGGGGGGGAGAGGATATTTAAACGCACTCTGTTACCGAAACAGTAGCTGCAGCAGTGCAGCTGGGAAGGGGGA
Organism: Egretta garzetta; assembly: GCF_000687185.1. NCBI lineage: Eukaryota > Metazoa > Chordata > Aves > Pelecaniformes > Ardeidae > Egretta > Egretta garzetta. The sequence continues at coordinate 2,837,355 of NW_009259860.1, forward strand.
GCAGGGCAATTTAAACGGTATTTGAATCGCACCCGCATTTTTAGTGCTGTTTATGAAGTGCATATGGTACTCCCCAAAACTGTTCAGCAAGTGCCGACAAAACGTATTTATCAAGGGGACAAGAAGGCACGGCAATATTTTGATCGGTTCTTATTTGGATGGCTGGGCACACCGTTAGTGTCATCATAAAGGTAGCACCGCGGTAGATTTACCAGCTTAGTATTTTGGGTATTCCCCTGCAACATTTTGGAAACGTTTCTTTACTTAGGCAAATGCTCCTGTCTACTTTGTTGAGAGTGATTTGCCAAGCTAAGGGAGCCATTTCCTATAACAGGTAGTTTTGACAAGGAAAACGGACGGTCTTAAATATCAAACAGTAGTCAAACGGCAATGAGATCCAAAGCAGGGAGTGTTGGAACATTTTGTTCCAGCGAACGAGCTAAAAATAACAGCCCCCACCCGCGTTGGAAGGGGGCCGATTTGCCCACTCGGAAGGGCCGGTAGGAAATAGAAATTAAATTATTAATGTAATCGAACAGAAAAAAAACCTGCCCGGAGAGTGGAAGGGTGAAAAGGTTTTGTTCTAAAGCGTCAGTGATTTAAATAAGCCCAAATCCAGAGCCCGGGCTCCGAACGGGATTTGATGGGTTGTTGGGAGAGTTAATCTAACTTTATACCTTCCTCATGGCACACCAGAATGCCTCTGAACAAGGTCATAATAATGCCAAACTGCACAGCCAAGTGCAATCCTGCTGCTCCAGCCGTTCGAAGCCAAACCCGAAAGTCTCATTTTCAGCCCAAAAGCAAGCTCCTTCCACGGCTTCATGTTTTGGTTTTGGGTTTGGGTTTTTTGGTTTTGGGGTTTGGGTGGTTTTTTTTTTCCTTACCCTGCGGGACAGGCTCTCTAACGATGTCAGAAACTGCTTTGACATCCATTTCGGAGATCAGAGGCTAAACGCAGCGCACGTCCGTAAGGAAATGCTTAACAACTCGACAGCCACGCCGTCCACCTTACAGAGGTATTTGGTGCCGTGTCAGAGACTTTCCCCGCCCGCGCTGCGGGGAGAGAGAGCTCCTTCACTTGCAAGACCGTAGGGGAAGATAAAAACAAAAAAGCAAAGCAACAGCAGCGAAGCCCCGGACACCCGCGTTTTGCACACACACACACGCACACGCACACGCGCACACACACACACCCCCACCCCGGCCACTATCCCTGCAGGCAGGGAGAGCTCTCCCGTTTTCCGGGAAGCGCGTTCCAGGCACCTATTTGCTCCCCTGCTCTCCTGAGCGGCGCGGGGCTTGTTTTGGAGTTTGACTGTGTCAAGCACAATAGAGACGTCGTAGAAAACAACCACAACCCACGGCGCAGCCCAGCGGAGCGGGGCTGCTCCCCCCCAGCCTCCCACCGCTGGGGAGCGCCGCGCTGCCCCGGGGC
>NW_009259860.1:2839115-2847770 GCF_000687185.1 Egretta garzetta
TCCTTTCCCCCCCGTCCTCCCGCTCGCCTGCCCGCCCGCCTGCCTCCTTCTTATTTTCCCTGCCAGTGACTTAAGCCCAAGCCAAAGGAGGCACAAGGAAAAATACAGCCGTGGGCTCCAGGTCTATAAATACAGCTCAGAGCGAGAGCCCAAAAGTTTGGAAGGAGAGAAAGGAAGAAAGCAGCGCACGGAGACAAAAGCCAGGGACTGCTCCGCTTGCCGCCGATGCTCCGGCTCCGCTCGGGTTTCGTGGCGACGGACGGAGACCGGTTGCTGCTCGTTTGGGTGGGCTGGTTTGGGGGCCAGGGCGGTGGCGAGAAGGTTCAGCGCACTCAGTATTTCGGGCTTAAATACGTGAACTTTAGAGAAAAATACCAGTCGATCTGTCAGCCAACTTTGCCGCTGCGATTGCGAGGGAAAGCTTTCCTAACGCGGCTGGAAGCTGCTAGTGGAGGGTGATGGGGGTTTTTTGTTTGTCTTGTTTTGGGTTTTTTTGGAGGGGTGGGGGATGGGGGTGTGTTTTGGTTTTGTTGGGGGGTTTTTTTTTGGTTTTTTGGTTTTTTGGTTTTGTTTTTTTTTTTTTTTGCAGCTGGTGAAATCTAAGAGGCTGAACGTTTCCTTATTCTCTCTGTGGTTTGTGTGTTCATCGCCGAGAGAGAGAAAAACAAGCAGTCGACTCTTTAATGGAGGGGTAGCAGCACCCCTACCTGCTCTGTGTCATTGCCCTCTAAAGAGTGTCCTCCGGGACACTCATAAGCGGGGCTGCGGTCTGCCGTAAAAGTAGCACAGGGATGTCAGAGAGGAAATGGCCAACATATGTCTCCTGTATCCTAAGTATATATTTGTGTTAACTGCTTTTTTCTTCATCCGACGTAAGCAATTGGTGTCAGAGTGAAAGTATTGCTCTTCTTAGGACTCAGCAATACCTAGTCGTACTGTGCTCAGAATAACAACAACAACAGCAACAACAAAAAAATTGTCAGGGAAATGTGCATACAGTAGGTGAAACAGGGAGAAACCCACCCATCTTTAGAGGTCAACTATTTGGAAGACTGGGGTGGTAGGGAGTAAGGAAATGAAGCCAGTCAGCAGAGAAAGTGACTTCCAGTGGGCAGGCAGCCCTTGAAAGCGCCAGGAGGAACAAGCCAAACTGCTCAGCAGCGAGGGTGCCAAGTGGAAGCAGCAAGAGGCCGCAAAATGCAGCGTGGAAACATGCTGCCCCTGCCCCTCTGGCCGCCTCTCCCCTCTGCGGTTGGAGGGGAGGCAGGGGCCCTCACCCCCTGGGAAAGCAAAATCATTGGTGGCGGCTGCTGTGAGGCAGAAATGAAGAATAAGGGCTGAGGGGCAGAAGGAGACAGAAGGAGTTAATCAGGAGGAACAAATAGACGGCAGCTCAGCGCTGAAGCTTTGCAGGAGTTACGGCTTGCTTTGCACGCCAAGCGCTAGGCAGAGGGAGATATTCCCCCCCGAAGAGCTCTGCAGGCTTCGGAGGAGCTGTTTTGGGGACCTCCCTATGTCTCACACGGTTGCAGGAGGCAGCTTTATTGTGCGCTGCTACAAAACAGGGGGTCTGGAAGTTCCTGCTCATCTCCCTGCCCTGTGCTGCTGCCACCCAAGGAGGAAGGGTTGACTCAGCTTGCCAGGCTTCAGGGTTCTTGCCTACTTAGGGGTGGTGAGAGTTACCCACGGGGGTTATTTTGGGGTTGGGGAAAGGACAGGAGAGAGTGAAATCATGTATCTGCCTTATCTTGGAAAATTGACCAGTGGTCACCATCTGAGGAGATGACAGCACCGTGCAGTTTTCGTGGCAGCAGGGCTGCGGAACCATCCCCAGCAACACCTCCCTGGGCCAGCTCTCACCACACTTGGCATTCCACACGTGTAACGCTTGGAGCGGAGGCTTCCCCCCGCACCCACATGTGCTGCCACCAGGCCACCACAGCTTTACTGATGACAGGCTTCTAGTAACTGCAGAGTTATTTCCAGGGGATGGATTGCACCGCCAGCCATTCCAGCCTGTCAGCCTGCCCCAGGAGCGAGCAGGGAGCTGGGGGAAGCTGAGGAGCTGCACAAGGTTGGGCGTGAGACACCCCAGGGGTATGGGCACAGGGGGCAGTGAGGTACAGCTCATCCTGCAGCCTCAGCCAGCATCCCCCCCTTGCTGGGGAACGGCTGCAGCCCCCCAGGAGCAGCATGCAGCCAGGGCTTGGTCTATTTAAAGACTGCTGCTGCTGCAGACTCCAGGCAGCATGTGCCAATCCCCTCGGCTTGGCAACATTATTTTTGGCCGTGGCTCCCTCCCACAGCATAGGAAATACAATAAAATTAAAACAAACAAGAAAAAAAAGAAAGAAAGAAAGAAAAAAAAGATGCTGAGTGAGTCCTCCCAGGCTAAGGGGATCCCCACCCCTCTGGTCCACACCATGGAGGCAGCAACCCGCCCCAGGCCCTGGGGCGGCTGCTGGGTATGGGCTTGAGACCACCACAGTCTGGACTGCAATTTAGGTAGGATGTGTGGACACCACTGACTTAGGGATGATTCTGGGTCCTGCTGGTGTGACCCAGCTTTCATTTTCACCCTGCCTTCAGGGAGAGGTGTTAGAACACCCTGAAGCTTTGCTGGTGCAGGTGGAGCCTGAATTCTGATGTTGTCCATTCCATTACCATAGCTGGGCCTTAAAAACGGAGTAGTAGTGAAAAAAAAAACATTTTAACAGATCCTATTCCTGATTTGAGGCCATGAGAGTTGTAGGCACAATGCATACTGGAAATGAAGAAGCCCATCCTTTCTCAGAAAACTATCTGTCAAAACTTCACAGAAAACACGAGAGGATGTGGTTTGGGAGGGAAAGTAAATCCATTAGGGAAAAAAGAAATCCTGTTCACTGGTGCAGAAGAAAACACCGCATAACTTTGTAATGGGAAAGCACTGCCTGATTATGTTTTTTCCTCTAATCTACCAACCTACATTTCCACCTCTATACAGAGAGCATGAATACAGGCATTTAGGTAAAATACATTCTTTACTGAAACATGGGTACTATTTCTACTTACAGGCTGTGAGTTGATTTTGCCACCTTCTTTGGAGAGGCTCATGTATTACTTTCCTTCACACACTGTGAAGTCTGATAGGGCTTCCCCCACGCCCTTTAGACACCTTTCTGCTGCTTCATCTCCTCCTACTTCCAAGATATTTTCCTTTCTTTGACTCAATAAGAAGCAGAAGGAAGACAGGGAAGGCTAACAATAGAGATGGTGGGGTGAGGGCTGGGGGGATAAAGAAACAAGTGGAACTTGCTTTGCTTTGGTTTTGCCTTGGCAATCAGTATCACTCTAGTGACAAAGCTTGCCTTTGCTCATCCTAGTCAGACAGAGCTGCTCTTGGCCTAGACTGACCTGCTGCTGGCAGCCACATCTTCCCCTGACTGTCTCTACTTCCTCTACTCAAGAGCTGAGTGCTGTCCTGCTCATCACTTGCTTGCGCTAATGCGTATTGTACTGCAAAATATATTACTTCATTAATCAGTTCAGCTGGTTAACAGAAAGATTAATAGTCTTACCTTATTAACTTGAGTGCATGTGTCTCTGTATTCAGAGTATTCAAAGAACTACAGGGTATGATTAAGCTACAGAGAAGTTCCATTATAACCTTGTTTTCCATATGTTCAAAGTGTTCTGAAAATGTCGCCTTTGGAACTCAAATTTCCTGTGTCTAGTAAAAACTATTAACATGCCAGGAAGTCTTCCTCTGAGCACAAACCCCAGCCTTTCAGAAAATTCACCGCATGTTTAAAGTACGAAGCAGGACTTACAGTTTAGCTCAAATACTTCCAAATAAAATTTTTTGCTCTGAGCTTACACGTCCTTGAGAGCCAGGATTGCTTGTCCAGCTGCTGGTATGGGCAGGATATGGGATTCCTTTTAGAATGGGCTCTAAGAGGCTCACTATACAGAGTGGCTGCTGCTGAAGTCCAAAACCCTTCTGCCCAGGTTTTGGTAGCTCCTCAGTGCTGTACTGCAGTTCGCTGGGCCCATACTGTTCCACTCTTCTTCCTTTCCGTGGCTTACTCCTACACAACACAAATTACCTGTAGTCACTTGTGGCTTATACACATGTAACTCTCCTGTCATGCAGCTCATTCTATTTTTATGTGCTTGTCTCACCTTGGACATGCTACTGAGGTTAACCAGCTCTTGTCAACACCAGGCTCATCAAAGGTTTTGGTTACCCGCTGATGTGATCATGGTTTACAGTTTGATTTTGGTAGGTGCACGGAAAATTAACACTCACTGACAGTAAGGCATGTTCAGAGACGGAGATGAGAAAAAGCTTGCTGTGATTTCAGAGTGTGCCATTATAAATCCAGAGAAGAACTACAATTGCAGCAAAATATGGCAATGACACACCTCGCTGTGCACCTGTACAGCTGTGACTATGGTGGGCTTGAAGGGTCCCTACAACTGTCTCAAATACCTACCTTTGACCTAAAAATTTTATTTTATTTTTTAAAGGAAACTGTGACTTTTGCTTTAGCCACTACAGCTTCTTGTTTCTCCAGACAGTGCTCCCTGTAACATTCACACCAGTACAGCAGTGTAGAGTGATACTCCTAAAATATTGCCTCCAAGTCCAGACTGTAGATCATCAACATTTGCATGTAGTAAAAACCTCCAGCCAAGGCTGTGGAATTTGGCTTCCTTGAGGTTGTCCATTCACAACCTCACATCCTGGGACAGAAGGAGAGAATAAATTTGACAGTTTCTGCAAAACCCTACTTTAGTCTCCTGTCAATGGCTGCTTAAATTCTCTTCTTCCTCTACTCAGGATGCTAGTATTTGCCTTCAGCATTTGAAGTTTAAAACATCAACACTCAGTAGGCTTCTTGGCCAGAACAAACTTCCCGTAGCTCACCAGCCCTCCCTCTTAACCATGGTATGCTCTTCACTCGGCAGCCCTTGCAGTGACAGGTGGAGATTTTTACACCTGAGAAAGTTACTTCTCTTCTCACCAGTAATCTCTCCTTACTAACGTTCTGGGATGACCCCTCCCTCCATTTTCCCTGGCTGCTCTTTCCAGTCAGTTAAGGAACTAATATGAAACCCCTCCCATAATGCACCCATAAGCTGGGAACCTGGTTCCTAGCAGATGATGTATGGGCCAAAATGCAGGGATAAAGGAAGAGGTCTGTGGTCTTGCCATGTCACAGAAAATAAAGGAGCAATTCTTTTGTTTCTTTAAATAGAGGACAAATTATATGCTCTTCATTTTTCCTGGAGGAACTTTCCTCCTCTTAGGTCAATAAGCAAAGCAGAGTCAACAGGATACCATAAAAGGGCTCATAGATGCATGAAGTACACATCAACTCTGGACAGAAGTTGGATGAACATTTAAGCCAGTGAAGTGAGGAAGAGCAATGACTACAAGGGAAAAAAAAAAAAGGCAAGCTATGGGCAAAGGAGGAAAGTAAAGTGACCTCTCTTTAGAAAAGCTGAGATACAGCTCTCTGACCAGGACTGGAAGAGCATGGCAGAAGAGAGGAAAGGAGCTAAGTGGCTGCTCACTACCACGGTTTCCAAGGCAAGGGTTCCTATTCCTGCAGCATAGCCACCTCTGGTATTTTACTGGTGCCCTCTCCTGCGTGATGTCTTCTCACGCAGCCAGCGCAGTCTGCAGAGAGTACACGACTTTCAGTTATTCCAAGACCAGAAGTAGGGACTGGTCCCCATTCACTGTGTTCCCATAGAGTGCATTGGTGTGTGGTTGAAGGGAAATACTACCCTTTGGAAATCCTTCTCAAACACCAATGTGACTGACATAGCAAATCTGCATCTTTAAAAATTGTTATTATAAGCAGCTGGCATGCCTGTAATGGTTCTAAAAATGCTTAAATAACACATTATTCATAATGGTTTATTTTATCTTGTTTAATCAATTGATTAGACAGCCTTCACAGGTATCCCCAAGCATGTGCAAATTCAGGAGCGAAGAAGCCAGAAAGCCTCTAACATACTCAGTTTCCTGACTGCCAAAAAAGCAATGGAAAATATGTCCATGGGTGCTGTTGGAGTGTGCCACGTCCCATTTTATTTCCATAGCATGACATTTTCTCTTGCACATTACAAGCAATGCAAGGGTGAATGCAGACAGTGCTTTCCTTCAGTTCTTTCCCTGCTTACTGGGTCGTGCTCCACTGATGATGAGCACATTGTCTAGCCGCCTGCCTCAGGTCTACTGTGCTCTTGAGTACGCTCTTGGGATGGAGTAAGGTCCCAGCTGTTCAAACTGGTAAATGCCATGCTGGTCATCTTTCTACGCGGTGGGTGACAGAAGCGTGTGTTGTCTTTCAGTCTGAGATAGACAGGTCTTCTCTGTGATCGGTAAAGCACAGTATCCACAGTGTTAGCTGGCTGCAGAGCAGTTTGTGAAGCCCATTCTCTCAAACCTTAGCTATTATTTCAAGCACATTAGCAACAGGAACAAGACGATCAATCACATCAAAAACCTTTGCTACCACGAGATCTTCAGCTGTCTTGCTGACACCGTAATGACACAGACCTTTAGAAGTCCGGATGAAGAAGCCACCAGGTGGCAAAATCATTCACTCTGGATAAAAACGGCTGCCCTCATGGGCGGGTCCTGGAGACGGGCGAGGGGGCAGGCAGGAAAAGTTTGTGGTCAAGACTGATTCGTCTTTCTTTTTCATGTGGAAATGCTGACTGCCCCAAGACTAGGCGCTGAGAGGATAGCTTCCTTTTGCATAAGCTGTCATGCTGGTGTGCCTACAGAGAGCCCATAGCAACTGTGGTGTGCAATAGGTGTCTTCCAGAAAGTCAGATCAGCGACCCGTCAGCAGAAATAAGCTCTCCTCCTTTTCTTTTTTTTTCCTGGAGATCTCAGTGTAAAAGTGAGATGTTCACATGAAAATAACCTTTGCCGCCTTCCCTAATGTCTCCTGCATCCTGCTACGAGAACACTAAAGCCACAGTCCTGTGCGGTTGATCCAGGTCTGGGCTGATGTAACAGGAAAGGACAGAAATGAAAGGGAGAAGCTGGGTTAGCAGGCTAAAAGCACTTTTTTGCAGAAGCTTAGGAGGGACAGAGAAGTTCTTCCTCTGGCTATCTTGAAATAGGCTCTCAAGCTGGTGACTGCTAAAAGCCTTGAAAGACATGCTCAGAAATCCTAGCGCCAAACCTACCCTAGGACCAAGTCTGATCACCTATGTAATTGCAACATAGAGTATGGGCCATGTGCAGCTCTTCAGGTGCACATTCACACATGGGTTTGGTTAGCTCAGGTAAGCATGTTTGCATCCAGAGCAAGAAATAGTCCACCAAGTCAATTTGGATGCTATAGGACCCATCTCAGAAACAGTGGCGTATGCAAAGTTCGGTGGACAGAGACCCCCTAACTGGAGCAGAAAGGAGACTTGGATCTGGTATATTGGTTTGAAAAAAAAAGGAAACCAAAATAATTGTCCTCTAAGGGCCTGCCCTGGTTCCATTTCACAATGTTCTGCAATTTCTAAACTTAAAAAAAAAAAACCAAAAAAACCCAACCAAAAAACCTGCTACAAAAATACAGCTGCTACAAAGCCAGTTAATGTGCTGCTGGCCTGTTCACATAGCTTGGCTGAAAATGCTGCAAGGCAAAAGTAACAACAAAGATGTGCACCCCTTCCCTTCCTGTTCACCTTAACGAGGTGTGAACTCAAAAGGCTCTGTATGCCATTTAAATGCTGCCATTAAGCCTCAGCTTTTTTTTTTTTTTTTTTTTTTCCTATTAAAAACAATGATGTTACAGTTCCCCAATAATCCTGTGTATCGAGAGAGCAGCAAGGGTCTGGGGGAAGAAATTATACTTTGCCGTATTATTAAGGACAGTTGAAGAACTGAAGGCAGTCTGTTGTATAGGGAATTTTTTACCTTTTTAGTGCTTCACTCCGTAATCTCCCAATCTGCTTTTAATTTGTTCTGCTGATGATGTGGTTGTGTGCTGATGTTGTGATAGTGCTTCCAGCGCATTTTAATAGAAGAATAGGATTAAACAAATAGAAGCACATAGTATGAGGCTATTAACTAGGCAGAAATAGATGCTGTGCATCAGGATCCTGCGACTGCTTTCCTGGACAAGGAAAGGGAGACTTGCTAAATAAAACGGTATTTCCCTCCCGTGTTGCTTTATTATCCAAAGCGAAAAATCTGGTCTGCTGTAATCAGTAACAACTTTGCTACTGCTCGCCGAGGCCTCAGGATCTTAGAAATAATTTTATGAAATCTCTGTGAATTATCCCTTACCTAATATGCCAGAGCAGGGCCAGGAATGAATGGCACTTGTCCCCGCCGCGGTGAGTGGGAACTCCAGGCTTTGCTTGGCAGTAGGGGGAATTACTAACACCAGGCTCTGTAAGCCTGCTGACCAGCACTCCACATCTCTTTGCCCAGCCTGTTTTACCCTCGACCGCAGAGTACTTGCCTGGGGGAAGCAGCAAAAGAAACCATTCCGCCGGTGCCAAGCTCAGAGTTATAATTCTGCCTAGTTGCTAGGAAACTATGCAGGAGGCTCGGCAGGGCTGGGAGCCTGTAAAGAGCAGCACGGTAAAAGAACGAACTTTCAGAAAAAATGAGCGAGCGGCGGGCAAGTGGGGAAAATGTGG
>NW_009259860.1:2847786-2850048 GCF_000687185.1 Egretta garzetta
ACCTGAACGGGTTGTTGCAGGAATAGCGAGGGGCACCTTCTCAGCTATGGTAGCCTCCCCCTGAAAAATGTGAAGGTCCTACTTGAAGAGCTGGTGGGGTGAGAGCAGTTTTTTGCACATGCAAAATGATGCATTTAGCCAAAGCTACCTGGTTTTCTCAGTTGTCCTGTGATGTATGAGGATGGCCATACCCCTCATACACACAGCTGGACGGTGCTGAGGCTGCCTGTCGTACTGTCACTTAACATGATCCTTTTTTAGTCAGTTTATTCTGTGACTGCGCTATTCGCAGACTTCAGTGTTGAACCACTGATATGCCAGGTCCTCTTACACTCATTTTATTTTCCTGTCCTGTTGATTAGTGAGGAAACCTTGAAAAACGTGGAGATTTTAATAAAGCAAATTACATAAGCAGCTTTGAAAACAAGTCTTGAAAAATCTGATCTTTCTCACAAATCCTGTTACAAAGATGTCAAATAATTCTTTGATTGTTATTTGTTTAGTGGAAATTCTGCAAGTGAGTCTATCTCCAGTCAGATTGTTATCTACTCATATCCAGATACGTAACTGAGTATGTAATAATTATCCATGGAGGAAAACTATTTACAGTCTTTTCATGTTTCATCCATTATGAACATTAAAAAGTATCAAGTATACAGATACATAACCTCAGAAGACAAAAAAAATCCAGAATCAACAGAACTTGAGGTCAGCCTGTTACAAAATATATGAGCCTTTGATTATATTTATGGAAAAAAAGCGCCACAATTAATTGTATGCTAGTGCTAAACAATTAAGAAATCAAAGGCAATGGAAACGATACATAACACAATTTTTGAACTTAAAAATATGTTTGAGAAAGTTGCCTATGACACACGATCTAGGCTTAAACTAAACTGAGTAACTATGGCAGCTTTGGGTAACACAATTTTTCTTGCTAAGAGACAACAATATCCATTGCTTTCCCTGATGCCATTGTTTCTCCCATTTGACATAATATATTGCTAAAACACTTGCAGAGTTAGGCTTAGTAACTGTGCAGGCTCAACAAAAACAAACAACAACAAAAAAAGAAAGCTGTAGAGAGTAATGGGCCTGTCTAGTAGAACTTGACTCTTCATCAGCAATCACAACAGCAGCACCAAAACAAAACCTAAGGAGCAACAAAAAGCCTGGAAATATATCGTGAAATATCGCCAAAGTTCTTGTAACAAACTCTCTTAGGTATTGGTGACCAGCACAAATTGTTAATTGTCTGTGACTCTCTGCCTCTAAGCTTGAGTTCTGTAACAAACAAAAAAAAAATAAAATAAAAATTTAAAAACAACACCCTCAGCTTCCCTCTGGCATGGAGAAAGGTCTGCTCTCCCCTCGACTGGCTGTCATAAAGTTTACAAAATTTGTGCCACACTTAGCATGAATAATCGTTTCCCCCATTCACTGAACAGTCAAATTCGTAATTTAGTTTTTCTAGGCTCGACTTCATTAAATAATCAGAAAAATAAAGACAAAAGCCCCTCCACAGTGGTTGTTCTTAGGTCTGAAAGCTTATGTTTCTTATTTTTTTTTCCTATTTCAAGGCAATTTGTGTTTCATTTTAAGACTAGAATGTGTTTTTAGCAGCTTAGAATGTTTTTCTTGAATCAAACAAAAGAAAATTGACTTCCTGAGAGGCCCCCGTGCTCCCAGCGATGGTCTCCAAGCAATTACAAGGATTCTTTAGAGTTTGTACTCTAAACTCTGCAAAGAGTTTTTAACAGGAAGGAATGTATTTGTTATCTGACCGATTAAAACTCCTCACGCAGCTTTATTTATTTCATCGCCTAGTGCCCACATTCTGCAGGAAGTTTCAGACGTGAAATCCTTCCTCCGCGCGGTGCCTTACCGCCTTCAGGTTTGGGCTAGGGAGCAATTCCTCTGGAGCCAAGTTAACCCTGCAGGGAGGGAGTAGCGTGATGTGGTACGTTTGTAACAGGCGTCTGATGCCACGGAATTGCATAATCCGTCTGCAAAAGCCTTTTATTAAAAAAAAAATTAAATAAAAATTAAAAAAAAAAAAACAAACCAAAAAAACCCGCGTGTGAAGAAACGCACTCGCCAAGCCCGGCCTCTGGGGGCTAAACGAAAATATTTTGGTATTTACTTGGATTTTAAAGCGCGACGGCAGGCAGCTTAACCCTCCCGCCTCCCCCCCCGCTGCTTGCCGGGCTCGGTGGCACGGCCTGTGCTCCCGGGAGGGCCGGCGGGCCCGGTGCAAGCGCG
>NW_009259860.1:2850318-2850673 GCF_000687185.1 Egretta garzetta
GTAACATACAGTCTATACGTATATGTATTTCACAGATGTGTGGGCGTGTGTGCGAGTGTAAAAGTTAAAATGCGAAAAAAAAAATTTCTTCGGCCGTGTTCAAGCCAGGCGTCACCGAAACGCTCTCTGCAGCCTGGCGGCGAGGAAGAGGAAGGAAGACGGGAAAGGAGGAAGAGGAGGAGGAGGGGGCGACTGCCCGCAGGCTGCGACTTGACCGCCTTTTCCCTCTCTCCGACCGAGAATTTTCATCCCGTTTGGTGTCAAGCAAAAAGCCGGCAACAAAAACAGGAAAAAAACCCAAAACAAAGCCAGTAGCCAGCGCGAGCAACTAATACTTCCCCCCCTCCGCCCCCCC
>NW_009259860.1:2850774-2856315 GCF_000687185.1 Egretta garzetta
ATAATAATAATAATAATAATAATAATATAAAAACCAACCCCAAAAGACCCCAACACACGAAGTCCTTGAGAAATGAACAGATTTTTTTTCCTGGAAAATGTGAAGCCAATGACCTGGTGGTGTGTGTTACAGATTTCAGGATCTCATTTATTTAATGCAATACACCACAATGGTACGTGGTGCTTAACATGATTTTATATATATATATGAATTCTTTTTTTTCACTAGCTTGACTTTTGTTTTGTAATTCCTCCAGGCTGAGATTGTGTCTCTGTGGTTTCAAAGTGGATGTTATACCCTCTTCTTAAATGCTGGTATCACTTCTGCTTTACAGGATGAGATATAAGTGGTGGGTTGTTTATATTTTGCTTTTTTGGCAGCTTTTGTATATGGGTCACACTTTTATGCCAGGAATCAAGTTGATGGGGGTTTGCGTCCAAAAGTGCTGAACTTGGCACATTTCCTGCTTCAACTTTTCCCCCCTCCCCCTTCTTCTCTGGCAGGCAACTATCAGTTAGATGCTGGAAAGAATTAATGCAAATGCTACTTTATTTGTACCTTGCAGACAGTTCTTTTTCCCTCTTTCTTGTTGCCGTAGAGATTGCTTCTTTACTCATGTTTTAATATAATATTTTCTCTCTGGCTGTCTTGGCGGTTTTCGTAGTTAACGGGCTGCAGTGTTAATGTATAATCTGGAGGAAATGGCATTGCTGTTGCATATGGTCTGCTCGATAAATTGTCTGGAGGCTTGTGCTGGTCTCTTTCACGCTATATTGCAGGATGCAGTGTTCGGGTGGCATTTCTGGCTTGTTTTTTAAAGTTACTTTAGAGGGTTTCTTTTTGTTCCCTTTTTTTTTTGCCTTTTTTCACTGCCGTTTTGTTGGGGGACCTGTGTGTGTATTTTAATTCATTCCTTTCTCTTGCGTTTCTGTGTGTATGTGTGTGTGTGTGTGTCTGTCTGTCTGCTTTCCCTCTTGTCCTCTCTTCGCCTGTGTGTCTGGGCCACATTTTAATGCACAATATCCCATCCATTAAGTTGTGGTTGAATGCGGAGTGTGTGAGGACTTGGCAGCTCTCAGGTTGAAGGGGGCGGGGAAGCCAGTTTCGACTCTGACACAAGATGCCGATGTGGCGTGATCTGAATTATTATTAGGGCTGTGAACATGGCCATCTTCTCCCGCTGCTGGAAAGCGCTGCCATTGAACTTGAGACGGGACAGACAAGATCTCCAACTTTTTTTTTTTTTTTTAAAGTACAGTAGCTGGCAGGGAAAAGGCGCCAAAACACACAAGATTTAACTCATAACGTTCTCCGAAGTGGTTTTGAGCTGCAATGCTTACGATTTTATCTTTGAATCACAAGAAAAAAATAAAGCACTTTCATAATTTTAAATTAAAAATCTGGCAACTGATACAAACTGTCAGAAAAGATGGTGCCAAAATTTTATTGTTGTTGTTGTTGCTGTTGCTGTTTATATCCAGGACATTTAAGATCAGCAAATGTGAATTTTAAAAGAATTTACCGTATTGGGGTAAGAAGGTTTCATGCCTTTGTAAGGCTGAGAATGTGACCCGCAGTGAGGACAAAAACTGCGCAGTTGTGTAACCCAAAACGTTGTGGTTTACAGCTTTACACTTGAGGTTTGATATTTTCATTTGCTGGTCTGGGAGCTGTGGAAAGCTGAAGTATTACAGTCCCCATCAAACCAGATGTGGACAGGGGTCAAGCGTGCACACCCTTCATGCATACATGTGTCTCTATGTAGAGTCAATAGTGTGTTTCTTTACTTTTGATTGTACATATGGACACTTTGATCATACGTACACGCAGTTTATATACAGTGTGTGTTTCTTCTGATCACCCAGAAACAAACACACAAGTTCTGGTAAACGTTGATACATATATTCATAGGTGTGATACTAGACTGACTAGAAATTTTACCGATTGGTGTTTAAATTTTAAGTCATAAATACCTTATAGTTCAGCCACATATGAAATGTAACAAGACCCCATAAATCAATGTATCCCCAGTTTGCTTATTGGACCAGTTATGTTAGTTCCCTAAATGTCTTCCACCCAACTTTTTGTGCATATGCATATGTTTATGTATACATATATATCTATATGTGCACACAGTACTCCTGTACATAAGAAAATTGACCAAGGCTCTGATTATGCCAAAGACCTGAAACTTTACTTTGTAGTTTCAGCATGATGGTACAAAAATCTTGCAAGTCACATAGAATAGTCATGCAGGTAGAATTGCCGTTATGGTAATATAATATGCTTTAGGTTATTTGCTACACGTAGTTGACATAAACTATACTATATTTGTGCTGCTTGGTATTTACGTATGTACCTAAGTAATTGTATATCTAATGGACACTTCTGTGAATGGCATTTTCTAACAAAGGGTGAAAAAGAAGTTAACAGTGATGCTACTAAGCTAGATACAAAAAACCACTGTAAAGCCTGTATTTTGCATCACAGAGACCTCTTAAATAAAAGTTTTGGAGCTGGTTCTCAGATATCAAATCTTTTAGATGAGATGCCATATGCCAAGAATTGATTGGTTTTGATTTTCACAAAGAGACTACTGGAATTTGTGTGAAAATTTGATTCTTAGAAGTTCAGTAGCTGTATGCTTAGACAGTTGGCCAAACTGCCCACTTGTATCTTGAGAGAATCTTAGACTGCACACTTCAGCATTAGCAATACCTTTCTTTTATTTTTGATGCATAACAATAGTCTTGTGCTCCGACACTTGAAACAGCTGAGCAGCTGTCCGGCCAAAGGGTGTCAGCTGAAATTCTGTTTCAGGAAGGATATAGGTGGCCTAACTGGCCTTTCCAATTTTTAATGTTATTATCTCTGAAGTCCAAGGGCAGTGCCACTTTGCAGCATCTGGTAAAGTTTGTTAGCATTGTCCGTGAGGGAGGGAGAGAAAAAACAGGCTTGCAGTGCAAGTCTGGCATACCACGATCTGCAATGGCAGCAGAAAACTGCTCTGGGGAGCTAGAGCGGGTGGTGGGGCGCGAGCCCATCTGCCCATGGTGTCAAAAAGCCTTTCTGATTCTTTCCGAAGACGAGCTGTCTCAGATCCTGCTGTGTGGGCAGCGGACGTCCCTCCACCCTGGCTGGCCACACTGGTCAGAGGTGGGTGGGAGGCATGGGGCAACCCCCCCTCTGGAGGGTGCACGCTCTCAGGGAGGGTGATTCTCACGCAGCTTCAGTATTTGCCACTCATCTGCGGTGTAAAGGTGTCTTTTCTTCCTGAAAGCACATTTTTGTTGCATGAAGTTTTCTAGTACCCATGTGTGTGTGTCCAGACGCGTGTTATCAGTGCCATCTGGGCCTCAGGGCAGGATGCCTCAGGCCATCCCATCCCTGTGGTGTCAAGAACAGCTCCCCTTGTCTCTCACCAGGAAGGTCACATGGTGACTTTTATTTTCTTAATTGCCTACAGTTGAAATGATAGCTGAACCTCCAGATTCAGTGTGGAGGCTGGCATGGCTCTGGCAGTGAGGACAAAAAACAACTGTCCCCCAAGCCCGGAGCTTCAAGGGTAGAGAACTTGAAGCAGCAGCAAGTTTTTTAGTGTGTAGGGTGGGGGAGAGAAGGGTTTTTAGGGGGATGGGGAGTTAATGCAAGCTAGGACATGAAAGCAATTGAACCGCTTTCCCACAAGGTCTCCCTGCATGCCAGGGCCCAGCCACTGTGGGTGCTGTTGTGTCTGCATTAATACCATGTTTCTCCAGGCTAACCCAGTTCCCACATACCTATTTACGTACCTCTGCAAGGAAGTGGTAGGGAGTTGCTTTTTTTTCTTATTTTAATGGTGTTCCCTCTCCGTTCTGGAAAGAATATTTTGCTTGCTTTCCTGCGAAAGGAGCCAGGGGCTGGTGGGATGGGGAGTGGGGTGCAGGGTGTGTCTGTGTGTGTGGGGGGGGGCAGGGGTGTAGGTGTGTGCACACATGTGTGTGGAGGGTTTTCTCAGAACAAAGCCTCCCTCCTGTATGAGCTCCTGCTGGGATTAAGTAGGAGGAGCAGAGTCAAAACATGCCTCTTGGGTGCCCAGTTCAGTCTGCTTTCCCCAATGCACTGGGAGCCTGTGGGTTAAACTGGAGGCAAACCCATGGTAACCTACACCATGCCCGCCTTGCCTCTTAGGTCATGCAGAAGACAAGATGCTGCTTGAGCCATGCTGGCCAGGCAGCCCCATTTCCCCCACAATGCCTTCACATGAGGGGCCTGCTCAGTCCTGGCCAGCAGACTGGCTTTGGGGAAGGTCTGGCTTTGCTGTGATCCCCAGCAGTGCTATTCTGGGGGTTACCAGCACATGCTGCAGGGCTGGCTGGGCTCAGCCCCCCTTGTCCACTCTGGGTAGGGATGCAAACCAGCCTCAGCACCTCCTGTGGGGATGCAAACCTCATCTCACCTTGACTCCACCACCCCCTTGCAGTAGCAAGGGCTGCAGAAAGTGCCCAGCTTGGAGTCCTACCCTTACCTTGCACCATCTGCTTTTTCCTGCTTGCCTCTCCTTGCTCCTGGGACCTTGCCAGACGGTTCTTGCTTTTAGTAGACAGGTCCCTAGCGCAAAGCGATCCCTTGGCCAGGACCTGGGAGGGAGTGAGGCCTTCTGCAAGCCCTGCCTGGGAAAGGAGAGACTTCTCGCATCTGCACTGCTCGCAGGGGCAGCCTTTCTGATGCGGTGTTGGGGGCTTGCCCTGATCCTCTCAGAGGGGTGCAAAGGAGAAGGGGGACGGAGGAGGAGTTATTACGGTTTTAAATCAGGTCCGCAATAATGGCTTGTTGTGTAAGAGTTCAAGTGCTGGAAGAGGTGTGTTCAAGGACATTAGTGCATTTGTGCCAAGGGGAATGTCTTTTATGGTAAATTAACTCCAGTTAAATTGAATATTTATTCAAAGGGAAACTCCAGTATTTAAAGCTGGCGTTATCAGCTTTTTGCAGTGTCTGGGTAAAGGAAAAGATGATAGGATTTGGGGGGGTATTCTACACCAGATATGAAAATAAATTTCGCTCACTGTGGTTAACCCCGAGTTTGCCTCATCCCTTCTTGCCTAAGCGTAAGCTCTGAACTTGCCACTTGCTGGTGCAGTCTGCAGAAGGGTAAAGCCGTGGCTGTTGCTTGAACCCTGCGAATCTGAGGGAACTGGGCAAGTGCAGCCGGAGACCGGGCGGCGGGGATGCAGCGTGGGTTCTGCAAGGGTTAACGCCCTGGGCTCTTGCTTTTTCCTTTGGCATTACCTGTCTCTTACGGGCTCTGTCCTTCCCCCGCCCATCCCCCTGCTTCTTTTGGTTTGTAAATTTATGGGAATTGCAGCTGGTAGACTTGGCAAGCTCCCCTCATTAAGAGCCCTCTTTGAAAATGGGCTGTGTTTGAGCATTTCCCTAATGAGGACAGGACGGGGTTAAAAAGTGACCATTTCATGGTTGACTTGAACCTGCCTACTTTCCTTCATGTGTCGTCGTGAAATGCCTGACGTGAATAAACTCTCACGTCGGGCGGAGGAGGAAGCC
>NW_009259860.1:2857530-2858331 GCF_000687185.1 Egretta garzetta
CCTTCCCCCCTCATCTGCAAAACAACCAGCAGCAGCAGCAGCAGCAAAAGCAAGACTCCTGCGCCGCCGACTACAAGAGGGTTAAAAGTGTAGGTTGGATTTCACCCCGGGAAATCTAGCACACGGAGTGAACTTGAATCTTTGGCTATTTAAGGAGGACTGGGGTTTGTTGTGAAGTTGCGGTGATCCAGGGCAGAGCCCCGTCCTGATTGATTTCATCTTCCTTGAGTCTCAGATGACTGTAAAATGAATAGATGAAATTATTCCTTTTTGAGGCTTTTCTTAGGGGCTCTCCGGGCAGCGTGTTCTCAGAGCGAAGTCATGATGTATTCTCCAATCTGTCTCACTCAGGTATAGACGCGTTTTATTTAATTTATTTGTTTGTTTATTTATTTATTTATTTATTTTCCACGTGTTGTTTTTTTTTTTTAATGATTTGTATGTGAGTTGCTAATGAGTCATTGCTGATAGTTGTAACGGGTTAAAGCACAGTTGTAACTGCTTGTCAGATCCAAACTCCTCTCGCAGGAGGGAACAGTAGAGAATAACCTGCAGCAGGCCATTGTTTTGGGGAGATCCATTCAAAGTGTCACCCGCGGACAAATAATGTTAATTGTCGGTGTATAAGGAGTCAAAGGTTACCAAAATGGAAATGAGCATAACTACGCTAAAAAGCAGGTTTGAGGAGTAGCGGTGCGACCGGAATCAAACGATTTGCTCTCTTTTCAGCTCGCCGGTTTGCGTAGAGCCCGGTGAAAGGGTTTGAAAGGAAAAGTGCTGGTTTTCACCAAAAAAAAAAAA
>NW_009259860.1:2858681-2861308 GCF_000687185.1 Egretta garzetta
GGGGCAGCGGAGCCTGCACCGGGAGAGCAAACCCGGTCTGCAAAGCCGGGGGATAGTTTTCCGAAGCTTTTGTGAAAGTCCCTCTTAGGAGGATGTGATGTAAACTGATGGAGCGATAACCGCTTGCTTCCACATTGGTGCAAGGAACAGCTAAAGAAGCAGAAAATGTGCGAAAGTAGCGTCTCCTGCAATGCACGGTTACCAAGCGGCCAGCGATGCGCTTACAGTTGCACGGTGAATAAATAAATACGATTTAAGTCATCCCACAATTAGAAAGCATTGTAATTCAAAAGGACTGAAGCATTCATAAATTGTGAATGAAGATGGAAACAATGATAAGGCTTATTCAGTGATTGGATACAGTCCTGTAGCTTTTTGGCTGACACATTTTTTATTGTTTATATTTTGTTTGGCATCTAAGTGTGATTGACTTAGATATGGATATTTTCAGCAAGTAAACGTGAGCTACAGTGGAGCAGAGCTAGAAAAGAGCACTGTTGAGATATTTCTTCTTCAAAAGTGAAATGAACGCATGTAGGAAGCGTTTTCTGTAGCAGACACGCACACGCTTACATGTACACACATAGAAATAATTACTTATGGCGGAATCTGCAATTAGTAAAAATTAATACTGTGTGGGTCGTCCATCCTGTGAAATTATTGACAGGCAATAAGACCTGCACTAGAGTACAAACCTGAGAGTGCCACTTAAGAAAGTGGTTTTTACATTGGAAACACGCACATTTTCACTACCACCTCAATTACAGCGGGTTGTTCGTTTTGATGTCTCCTGCTCTAATGACATTTTGTTTCTTTCCCCATATGTTTGCTTTTTGGACTCACAGATGTAATGGATTTCCTTGTTCTTTATGAATCTGCATTAAAATACTGCGCTCAGGTGTATGCAAGAACACAACATTG
The DNA here is from genome assembly GCF_000687185.1 of Egretta garzetta. Classification (NCBI taxonomy): domain Eukaryota; kingdom Metazoa; phylum Chordata; class Aves; order Pelecaniformes; family Ardeidae; genus Egretta; species Egretta garzetta. The sequence continues at coordinate 2,859,603 of NW_009259860.1, forward strand.
TACTTCCAGAGCCATAAATACAAGAAAGCAATTCCTGGCTTTCGTGCGTTGAGCGCTTCTCTGTAATATTTTGCAGTCATGCTGTATCATGTGCCGTCCAGAGCCCGTTCCCATTTAGTGGTGCATACATGGAACACAGATGCAGCAAATTGATTTTAATTTGGAATCTTTCTCTACCTATTTGAATGATACAGGCAATTAAAAAAATCATATTTCCTCTACATAATTTAAAAATTAAGATTACACTGGCAGTGAGAACTTATACATTGTGTTATTCATTTATCTAAAGCAAAAGATTGATTAATCTTATTTGGAGTTGCAACTGAGTTAAAGTAGTACTGCCAAAATCATTCTCTCTGTTGTGCTCTCCACCTTGAGGGCTCTTGCGATGCACATTGACTGTGGTAGCATATGCTCAGAAGGAAATATTTTGGTAAGAGTTCTGAACAGAGGACACCTGTATGGACTGAGCTCCTTGAATGTAACCCGTCACTCTTTCAGTAAAAGTTTGGTGGGTGTAAAATAACTCCAAGGAAGCCTGAAGACTTAGCAAAAGCAGTTTAATTTGGGGTTGGGGGGGGTGGGGTGAGTGTTCCTTTTCTCTCTTTCCCATATGCCTCTTTCCCCCTGTTTTGGAATGAGCGTAAATTGCATTTATCTCTCTTGCTGAGGCATGATAGGATGCAGTTACCGCATGCCTTTAAGTGCTTGGTCTCTTGTGATATTTTTGCCGTGGTTTATTTTTATGTTATGGTGGTCCAGGAAACTCGGAATATATTGTCATTTTCTTTTCCTCCTAGAATATATTGTTTCATTAGGCACAGAGAAAATGCATGCAGGGAAATTGAGTACATGAAGTTTGCTGTATAAAATTTCTAGCCTTCTGCCTGGTATATTTATTGTATGGTCCCCGGTTCAAACTTGCATGAACTGATGCGAAGTTTATAAAACTGGAAGATAGGAGAAGGGTGCTGCATTTCCCCTTTGCCTTTCCCCAAAAGAAAACTTGGCCTATCTATCATCATTAGATGACTGGTATTTTTTTTCTTTATTTACAAGCTACATAGATATTATATAGCAACTTCCATTTTAATTTAAATTGCCAGTGCACAATGGTTCACCTGAGCCATTTGATAGACGTTTGAAAATCTTACCTCCATAAATCACTTCATTGCAAGAGCAACTGTGGCACATGGGTAAGTGCCACATTAAAAAAAAAAAAAAATTCAATATTGCCTGTATGAATATTAAGGGGGGAAAAAAATCAAATTCCGTAGATGGCTTTTTAGGAGTTTTAGTGGAGAATGTGTGTGATTAATTGCAAATCTCCATTTAGGATCATTTTTATGGGCACTTCTTCTTGTCAAGTAATGTTTCATTTGAAAGGGCTCCAGATGCACAATGAATCTCTCAAAGATACCTGACAACACTGCTTTCGAACAGGATGTTCTTTTCTGTGTTCACTGGCAGTGAGAACTTATACATTGTGTTATTCATTTATCTAAAGCAAAAGATTGATTAATCTTATTTGGAGTTGCAACTGAGTTAAAGTAGTACTGCCAAAATCATTCTCTCTGTTGTGCTCTCCACCTTGAGGGCTCTTGCGATGCACATTGACTGTGGTAGCATATGCTCAGAAGGAAATATTTTGGTAAGAGTTCTGAACAGAGGACACCTGTATGGACTGAGCTCCTTGCGAAAGCAGC
>NW_009259860.1:2861507-2862692 GCF_000687185.1 Egretta garzetta
AGTTGTCCTGCGACAGCACTGAAGCGCCTTTTAGAATTAAGTCTAAAATCCAAAGTACAGCTTTAAGGCAAACCTTGGCGATCCGAATGTAACCCGTCACTCTTTCAGTAAAAGTTTGGTGGGTGTAAAATAACTCCAAGGAAGCCTGAAGACTTAGCAAAAGCAGTTTAATTTGGGGTTGGGGGGGGTGGGGTGAGTGTTCCTTTTCTCTCTTTCCCATATGCCTCTTTCCCCCTGTTTTGGAATGAGCGTAAATTGCATTTATCTCTCTTGCTGAGGCATGATAGGATGCAGTTACCGCATGCCTTTAAGTGCTTGGTCTCTTGTGATATTTTTGCCGTGGTTTATTTTTATGTTATGGTGGTCCAGGAAACTCGGAATATATTGTCATTTTCTTTTCCTCCTAGAATATATTGTTTCATTAGGCACAGAGAAAATGCATGCAGGGAAATTGAGTACATGAAGTTTGCTGTATAAAATTTCTAGCCTTCTGCCTGGTATATTTATTGTATGGTCCCCGGTTCAAACTTGCATGAACTGATGCGAAGTTTATAAAACTGGAAGATAGGAGAAGGGTGCTGCATTTCCCCTTTGCCTTTCCCCAAAAGAAAACTTGGCCTATCTATCATCATTAGATGACTGGTATTTTTTTTCTTTATTTACAAGCTACATAGATATTATATAGCAACTTCCATTTTAATTTAAATTGCCAGTGCACAATGGTTCACCTGAGCCATTTGATAGACGTTTGAAAATCTTACCTCCATAAATCACTTCATTGCAAGAGCAACTGTGGCACATGGGTAAGTGCCACATTAAAAAAAAAAAAAAATTCAATATTGCCTGTATGAATATTAAGGGGGGAAAAAAATCAAATTCCGTAGATGGCTTTTTAGGAGTTTTAGTGGAGAATGTGTGTGATTAATTGCAAATCTCCATTTAGGATCATTTTTATGGGCACTTCTTCTTGTCAAGTAATGTTTCATTTGAAAGGGCTCCAGATGCACAATGAATCTCTCAAAGATACCTGACAACACTGCTTTCGAACAGGATGTTCTTTTCTGTGTTTCTTCTTTGCACTCTTTCACATGTATTTATATCTTTAGGACTTAATGATATTATGAAAGAAAAGCCTGAATATAGTTTTAAAAAAGGTTGTTGGTGTCATCGTGTCTTCATCCCCCC
>NW_009259860.1:2863740-2882663 GCF_000687185.1 Egretta garzetta
GTTGTGCGCCCCTCGTCCTTCCCCCCCCCCCCCCCCCTTTGAAAAGGAAACATTCAACCACTACAGACTGGAATGCGAAAAGTGGAGTTTTTCTCTATAAAATTTTCATAGACATAAAGTGCTATAGGTTATTATTGGTAATACTATGTGTATTACCTAAAGGCATAGCCATTTCAAAATAGTTTGTGATGTTCTTCTTAAAAAATGAGATCTGGATGTGCAGCATTCTAGTAGCGTAGAATATTTCCACATTAATTTTATTGCCATTTTAAGTTTAAAAAGATGAAGTCTTTTTAGATGTAGGGGAAACCACTGAATTGGGGCAAAAACTCATTTCTCCCAAAGCTCTTCACCCCACCTTTAGCCGCAGCTGTTAGAATTTTCAAAACCTGTAGTAAATTGGTTTTATTCAGTCTACTATGAATTGTAAGGATTTAACAGTCTTTATGCTTATGTTAATTTTTTTTTAAAATTTTATTTGAATACTTTGATTAAGCTGAATTCTGTAGAAGAAAAAATAAACTTTCTTTAGTAGTTATAATTGAGAGGAAAAAAAGCATGGCATCAGAAAGCGTATGAAGATAGGGAAGTCTTATCATGGGCTGTGGTTACTCAGAGCAGTATTGCCTTCCCACACAAAGAACAGATTGTGGTTTAACTCTTTCCATGGCCTAGTTTTATGTGCCAGTATAGTATCAGAATTGTTCAAATCTCTGCTGGAAACTACTAATCAGTCTAATTATTGCCTTTGTGGCTTTGTCAAGCATCATACTGTAATGCAGTCATTTACGTCCTGAAATATCTTCTTATATTGTCTCTCTCTTCTTTTTTTTTTTCTTTTTTTTTTTTTTTTTTTTTTTTCCCGTGAAGGTAACATGGTCATAGGTAAACTGCTTGCAACTTTTCTGTTGTTCTCTGTTTGATTTGAGGGTGGTTAAGGAAGAGAGGTAACTGGATCTCGTGTTTTTTTTTCACCATTCAGGTAATTTTGAATTTTGTTTGAAATTTGAAGATTTAAATACCAAATTCTTGGCCTGAAGCTTCTACAATGGCAGTCTGAAATCTGTGTAATTGAGACCATTAGTTATACTTTCATCATTTTTACCTAATGGAGTTAATCAGTCTATTGATTAAACATAATTTATTCCTTGTCTAGCAGCGTAGCTAAAATATTAGTTTGTTAATTGTATTCTTGAATATAATTGTATAAAAAAGGCTCAGGTTTAGTTTGATTGCACTGTGCCACTCAGTATGATAAGCAAACTGCGTGGTATTTAAAACTAAATATGCCTGCACACAGGAAGAAAGCTACCTCCCCTAAGGTCTCCCTTCCAACCCAAAATACAGATTTGATAAGCAGATTGTGCTGTTTTAAACAGTGGATTTGCTCACGGAAAAGAGGCATTAGTTTTTGGGAAAGGCCTATTTAGATATTAACATGTATGTGTAGGATGGTACTTTAAGCAGACAAAACGAATTAATTTAATTGCTATAGGATGTACTTGTAGACGACAACTAAGTATTACCTCCTTAATGCAATCTGTATCGCTGCTAGGCAGAAGATAAGAACTTGCAGGTGAAGCCAGATGACAGAAAGGGATATTTTGGAACTGTAAATAAATTGTATGGATTTCACAAAAGCAGCATTTGACCAGCGGTGCACTCGTAATGTCACTCTGCCACAGCATGCAGAAACACAAAGAATGCAAAGTTTGTGCCAAGTTGCCATTTTTCATTGTACACCTCAGATTGATTTTTAAGGGGTTTAGAATAATTGCCACACTCATGTGATCAGTTAACAAATTAACTGACTCTGTGGGGCTTCAAAACCCACGGTGGAGCTGCCGGAAGAACATAAATGTAATTTTTGTTCTCAACTTCATAAACTTTTATTTTACAGAGTTTGGGGGTGGTGGGAGGGAAGCCTGAAGAGCTGAGAGTACAGAAGCTGCTGTTCGGGATTTGTATACGACACGCTGTGTCTTTTGCCCGCCTTCCCTTACTGTATACTGGTTTCTCTAGTTACCACCACTGGAATGGTGCTGTTTCAGTGCTGGAATGTTGGACGTTTGATAAGAAAATGGATCAAGTTTAATGGCGCATGCTCTTTGTGCCACCAGCAGTCTCTTGCTGAGAGCATGCTCCAAAAGCGGGAACTGTGTGGCATTACACTGAGCGTGTATATGCTTTGTGTTTCTGTGCCACAGAGAAGAGAAATGAACTGTGGCATTCGCCTCAGCCTTCTCAACATTTCTGCTCAGATTTTTTAAAACCGTATAGTGTCCTCTTTGTGCAATGGTACTTTTTCTTGATGTTAGCCATTTACTCAGATATTTAAATGTTAGAAACAAAACATCTTGATAGCATCTCTTTTAAATGATGTTGTCTCTGCAGTGTTGCAGGATGAAGTGCGGGGAGGCATACAAAATAAAATCTTCACATGGTTCTTTCCAAGAGTGAAATACGGGGAAAATGCAATTCTCTGTGTACTTTTTGTCTGCTGCCTGACAGTGGTAGTAATTGCATAAAAGGTGTTATGCAGAAATTTGTGTAAATTTTAAGTGCTTATTCTCTTCGTCTTGGATTTCACTTTAAGATTTTCAGAAACCTTTCTTGATACTGCTTTGACTATGAGAACTTACTGACTTTGAGTTTTCTTCTTCTCTTCTTTTTTTTTCACTCCACTTCTTTCCACAGGATGAATTTCACCCGTTCATTGAGGCACTTCTTCCACATGTCCGTGCAATTGCCTATACTTGGTTCAACCTTCAGGCTCGAAAACGCAAGTACTTTAAAAAACATGAGAAACGAATGTCAAAGGACGAGGAAAGAGCAGTCAAGGATGAGCTACTTAGCGAAAAGCCTGAAATTAAACAGAAGTGGGCATCCAGGCTCCTGGCCAAGCTGCGCAAAGATATTCGCCAAGAGTTCCGGGAGGATTTTGTGCTCACGGTGACTGGAAAGAAGCACCCGTGCTGTGTATTGTCCAATCCTGACCAGAAGGGTAAGATTAGGAGGATCGACTGCCTGCGACAGGCTGACAAAGTCTGGCGTCTGGATCTAGTCATGGTGATCCTGTTCAAAGGCATCCCCTTGGAAAGTACGGATGGAGAGCGGCTCATGAAATCCCCACATTGCACAAATCCAGCACTTTGCGTCCAGCCACATCACATAACAGTATCAGTCAAGGAGCTTGATTTGTTTTTGGCATACTACGTGCAGGAGCAAGGTAGGAAGCAGATTGTTGTGTTTCTATGTTAGTATGTCAAACTCTGAATCCAAGTAGCCCTGTTTCCCCTATGGGCTGGCTTCCAGTGAAACATTATTCTGTGGTCTATAGACGTAATGTGGCTACATATCCATATGTAAATCATCATGTATACGTATATACTTACATACACACATATTCCTACAGACCTCTGTAAATGACATGTACGTTTGACATACGTGCCTTGTTCTCTTTCAAGAGGGAGCAGGACAAACCAAGGTAGTGCTTCAGTTCTGCTGAAGTTGCCTTTTTCTTTTTTTTGTCAAAAAGTAGCAATATATTGTGTAGTTTTTCCAGTCGTAACTTCAGAAAACATTCTTCTTGTTTTTCAAGTTGGTTTTTTTTTTCCTTTTTTAGTTCCCCCAGTACTGTTAGTAAGAGATGCAGGGATTTGCAATTGCACGATCACAATAAATTCTACAAATATTTATTATTGTCTTTGTAATTACAACTTATCACTTGATCCTTAAATGGATGAACTTGCTATCACATTGAAGAGCAATTGTAGACTTTCTCACGTCTTTAAAATAAAACATGAAAAAACTTTAGCACAGCGATACTGTTTTGTAAATACTGTAAGTAATCAAAATTACAGCATACAGCACTTAATGTTTTATTTGTATTTTACATCACTAGCTCATCTTACCTATCTGAACTTTAAAACAAAGATCCAGGTTGTAATATTTTGAGAGAATTTTCCATGAAAAATATATTTTTATTATCACACTTGTATACTTAATTTTATTTGGCAGATAATTGAAAAGTAGAAAATTGCAGAACACTATGGAAAAGCTTCTTAAAGTTAGTATCACAGAATGAAAATAAAAACAGGGCTTCTGACAATCGTGTATCAGGGAAAAAACTGCTGGTCATATGGCATATTCAGGTAACAATCCTCATAGCCAGGTTCCCTGAAATTGTAGATGGCTCTAAGTAGGTAAAGGTTTTTTCTCCGATACTAAGCCTTCTGAAATGCTTTTTCTCTGTGAGGGGCCATTTTTGTTCTTTCTGGTGATTGTACTGTCCTCTAGACATCTTTGTATTGCTGACTGATCAGCAGTAATAAAGCATTTCTTTTTTAGCCGCAGATCTCAACTAGGGAAATTTTGACCAGCCGCAGATGGTGGGCCATTTCACAACTTGGCCTGGTAGTAGGCAGAAATGGCCTGCAGAAGGGCAGATGGCAGGCTGTGATCTGATGCCCGATACGTAACTGCGGGATTTAACTGAAAAACAAATGGGATGGATTTTGTTAGTAACAAAAAAGTAAAACTGCGCATGTCTTAATTCGGTATGTACTCATTCTTTAAAAGAACAGATAGATAATACAACCTTTTTGGTTTTGGTGAATTTGTCTTTTAGCATTTACTCACGCAGGTGGAGCACTATGCTTATGTTGATGTATAAATAGGGTTCAATTTTTTTTTGATTATTCATAATGAAAAAATATAGTTCATTGTTTTGGTTGGTTTGTTCTTTCCCTCCCCCGCCCCGCTTGTAGTTTTTGTATTTTTCTCTCTGCAGCAGTGGACAACACTTAGATATTTTGCAGCGACTTTAAGTAGCTGCAGAGTCCGGTAAATCTGATCCCCAATAACATGGGAAGAAAGATTTCTTTGATAGCATTAAACAAAATAGCTTAATTGCAAATAATTTGTACCTTTAAACTCCTTCTGTGAAGAAAAATTCAAATGATGTTTTGAATGCATGTACTGCAAGAAATAGCTTACTGATTTATTCTAATGGATTTACCTGTCTCTGAAAGTCAAAACTACAAAGGGAGGCAAAACGATTTAAGTAGCTCTTGAGCCGAAGCAGCTGGGGAGAGAGTACTCTTACACACTGTCCACTTCTAAGTTGTTGGAAGCCAGTAACTTGCAGTGGGAGAAGGAATTGCAGGACGTAGCTGATTTTATTGATTTAAATGGATTGAGAATAGGAGTTTATTTAAAACACTCATCTAATCAGAAATTAGTAAGATAAGCATGCTGTAATATCATAACTTTCAAAGTTACATGATGCTACTTCGAGAATATACTGGAAGATGAAGCTGGCTAATTTCTATGTACCAAGTTACCCTTAGTAGACCCTTTTGTTTATTGTAAACTGCATGTATTTTCTATCTGTCTTGCTGATACAGTAAATCTTCCATTAACAGCTGTTGGCTCTCTTCTTGAAGAAGTCATATTAAGTTATCTTTGTATTTTTCCATTTTGTCAAACTTTCATTCTCTGTTTTCAATGAAAGCACGTTAATTGTGGCACTTTGTAGTGCACTTGATTAAGAACACCAGGCTTTGCAAAAGATAAGCATGAAGTCAACCAAAATGCTGCATTATACATGTGCTCTTTTGCTTTTTATTTCTCTCTTAGAATATGTAAGCCCACCTAATGGTGTCATGTAAAAATCTAAGCGGAGACATAGAAACAATTCAATCCTTGAACGAAATATGAAGAAGGAATTAGCACATAAAATGAATAAAGGGGCCAAGTAGTTTGGTTTTTTGTTGCTTTAAAAAAGAAGATTAGGGGGGAAAAAGAGGAGGAAGGATAGTTCGAGTGCCAGTGATGGTTGCCAGTGGCACCAGGATTGGCATCAGACCTTCTTTGTTTAGCCTAGGATGCCTGTGATTTGTTGGTTGGCATCCGCATTGCAGTGCAGAGTAATGTTACAATATATTGACAATTTCCAGATCTAGAAGTGTCAATAATACTTTCAGTTCTTAATAAAAAGAGCTTCTACTTTCATGCCTGCCTTGAAAGAAGAAATAAGGACCGACCTATGAAGTTCTGTCATTGACCAACTTCATCTGCTTCCACTTTTCACTCATCTCCCTCAGAATTCAGCATCTTCTTTTTTTTTCCCCCTGTTCTATTTCTACTATCTTCTTGTGCTTTAGGATCTTAAAAAAAAAAGGGGGAGAGGGGCTTGACATAGGTTGCAATGCTGCTTCTTTGACTGAAATGGAGGAAGAAAATGGGAAGTACACACTGTGATCAGTGTTTAACGCCAAAATAATTCTTAATCATAAAACACTTCTATGGGGCTCTGTCTGTTGTGTGCATCAGGTCCCCCCTCTCTCCCCCCCGAGTTTTTAAAAAGCCCAATCCTTGAAAATGGCATGAACATTGCTTCTATTGACAAAACTGCTTTTTTTTTTCTTTTTTTTTTTTTTTTTTTTTTTTTTTTTTTTTTTTTCTGTCAGGCATCAGAGACTGTCTATCGTTTGGTATGAAACGCATCTCAGTCCATAAAATCATTTGATGGTATTTGATTCAGTGCAGCGCTTATGCTGTGTTCCCGTTGCTACAAGAACCGCCATTTTGTTTGTCGAGTGCCAGGAGAGGGGAAAAAAAAAAGGCAGACAATGTGCTTGATGCCAATAATGGTTGCCAGTGGCACCGAGGTTGGCATCAGACCCTCTTTGTCTAGTTGCTGAATGCCTTTGATTCGTTGGTTGGCATCCGCATTGCAGTGGGCACATTGGAAAGTTTTTGACAATCAGTGAATGAAAGCTGCAGTACTTGTTTGCTGCAACAGAACCCAGATAATATAAATCCCTTCTTCCGATAGATATTTTACTTACCCTTACAATGGCTAGTTAAAAAAAAAATTAAGAATTGCATTGCTGTTTTTTCTAAAATGTGATATATCTATAGCAATGTGCCTCATCTGCAGAATTCCTAATCCCTGTGTCATCTCTGCTGTTTGTTGCAGCATAAATAAAATCCAAACTTGATGTTAGATATTTCAGCACATACTGAATGAAACATAGTAGACCTTGAGAAATGCTTTGGAAGTTTAAAGGACTGAAGCAATGGTACATGTAAATGGTAAACATTTTAAGTGTTTTTCATGCATGTGCCTCTCAGAGCACATTTCTCAGATCAGTCATGTTACTGTTTACACTCTCCTTTGTCCTTGTGTAAGAGTGATATAATTGGGGGAGCCCGCATCCCCAGCTGCTAATAAACTCCGAAGTTGAGGGAGGGGAGGATCTTTTAAACTCTCCAGGAAGGAGGACAGAAAATAGATGCAGATGTACTCAGTCTGATACTGTTCAGGCACTCTTGTTTTTTTAACTTCTTAAACCATCAAGATGCTGCTACAGTTCCGGCTGCATGACTCTGTTACCAGGAAATCAGCAAAAAGACTAAATCATTTCTGCTGGAAGTTTCCTAGATAGTTAGCATTAATATTGCTTTCCGGTTAACTGCTATTATCTCGTTAATTAATAAGAAGGATTAGCAGCCCTACCCAAAGGGCTGCACAGAAGGAAGCCTGGCCTATGTGAGTCCCTGAACTGCCAGACTGTGCCCTGTTTCTTGGGGATGGGGGGGGGGGGGGAACAGGGGAAAAAAAAAAAAAAAAAAAAAAGAAAAAAAAAATAAAAAAAGGAAGGGAAAGGAGAACGAAGCGGGGAGGAAGGGCATGTGCTGGCTTCTGCAGCTGAGGTAGGGGAGCACTTTGTCTGCGGGACCTCCCGGCTGCCCTGCTGGGATATTTGAGGGTCCCGGGAGCCGGGGGCGACTGCCGCTTGCCTCCCACCAGCAGCCCCCCGGGGCGAGGGGCACGGGCCTACCCCACTTTTGATAGTGAGCTTTGTACTCTTAATAAGCACATCTTCAGATAATCGCAGCTGGGGCACAGAGTGCCACATCTACATTGATTCGAAACTGGTTTTACCCTTGCTTAACACCGTCAAACTGGTGATCCTTACCTGAATGGGGGTATCGCTTTTTCATGTAGGACAGCCCCGGTAACGTGTATGCACTACCTTACTTTGAAAAACACGTCCTCCTTCTAGGAGGAACTGTAATTATTTTTTAAACGTGATATATCTATATTGCAAGAGTGGGTGGGTGAACTCTCGGTGTATCAATGGCTTGATCTTTTTATCAAGATTTTTCAGTTTTGTGAATTTATTTTTATGGGGAGCTAAAACTTTGAAATAGGTTTGCATAGTCATTTTCATGTTTCAGTTTTCATTTACTAAGTATAGAAAATTGATAATATAATATTCTAATAATACTTCTAGTATTTTAAAATGATAAAATTATTTTGGTTAGTTTGCTGTGGCTACAAGAAATTCCACTTAAAATCACGATCAAAATTATGTTTTAAGCCAACTCCTTTCTGCTTAAGTCATATAATGGTCATACGCCTTAAGTAGCGCACTACTCAGATGAATTTTGGATGAGGGTTTACATTTCTTGTGCGCACTGATGCTTCCGCATACAATTAATAAAAAAATAATAGGCTTAGAAGAATCAATCAATCCCTTCAGCTGCTGATTGTTCCTAGTTCCATTAACTTTAATGATTTGCCTCCTTCTGAATACTTTACCTGAGAACATACAGTAAAACCTTCTACCTGTTTTGCAGAAGGATATGTCAAGGTACCAGGTGATTTGTTAGAGTTTACACAGCAAATTATTAGTTACACTGGGAACAACAGGAAATAGAGCCTATTACTGCCTGTACCTATAGGTGTCTAGGTGCTCTAGGAGCTTGTTCCTTACACAGTGAAATGGCATGCTGATCCCTTCTGCTAAATCTCAGTTTTGAAACAGAGAGCCAGTGCAGAAGCAGCAGTATGAGTTTGTACTTTATAGGCTGTCATGTGAGAAGAGCTTTTTGTAGTTTAAGAACCTGATAGGGAAGAATGGACCCTTTTAAAACTTTCAATTACCTTGAGCAATTCCAGTCTGTCCAAGCATGCAGAAAATGTTATTTTAAAAAACTTTTCATGTCAACTGAAGAAGACAGTGTATCAATTTATTTTCTAGTTTTCTGATGTAAAATTTTGGATGGCTTCTTTGTTGAATATCTCTATTGTGCTGAAAATTACAAGCAGTAAAGACATTTGTCATTAGGAGATGAAGGTTCATTTGGTGTATATATGGACTTAATAATGATTTTCAACTGATGATTATAGATACTTTATTTATGAAGATGTAGGATATTAAAACATTTAAAAAGGTCACCCATCAGTTTTCATTTTTCAGCACGTGTATGTGTGAGTTGACATTCGGACAGCAGATCTGAAAATCCAAAATGTATATTTTTTTCTTTTTAATTTTAATCTGAGTTTCCCTCAGAACAGGGTTCTGGGTTATATGACAGGTTCATGAGAAAGGAAAGGGAATTTTCCATATTTAATTTTACTATTGCAGTCAGGAATGAAATACGTATACATTTTAGGAAGGAGTTTTTAACTCATTCTCTTTTTTCTTATCTGATACACCAAGGGGAGTCATTCTCATAGGGGTAAATGACATTAATTGTGTTTAAGACAAAAGAGACTTATGGTTAAATAAATTCTGTGCAACTAGTTGAAAATTTAGAGGTCAGTGTTAGTTTATGAATGACCTTTAGATTGACAGCAAGAAGCTACAAAGTAAAGACAAGAATAGAAAAGAGAAGATTCTTGCTTCACGGTAGTTTCAGACGGAAGAACAATACTGGGAACAAAAAAAAATGCTTTTAAACTATAAATAAGGCCACTAAATCATAAAGGAAATCCCTCGAATAACAGTGGAGATTTATGTTTTAAATTTCTTAATTTTTATGCACATTGAATTCATTGTAACTGTGAAAACTTCATTAAAATAATTAAACATTAAATACCACTGCAGGTTGAATTTTAAAGTTAATTGCCCGAGATCGCTGTCAAGTCCTCTTCTTTTTCTAGCTTTCCCTTCTTCCTGCTTTCCTTCCTTCTCCTCCTCCCTGCTGCTAGCGCAGTAATGTAGACATCTCAAGGACTGGTGGCCCTCCGAAGCTCTGGTCCTCGGAGTGGCATACCGCAGTGCCAAGCACAGTAATTCAGGAGGCTTCCTAAAGTGTTACGTTCCAGTCTCAACAGCAAGGTGGTCTGTTGCTTTGGTGTAATTGCCCAGGTTAGGATGCTCTCAAGATCTAGTGAAATGGCTAACTTAATTGAATAAGGTTGCTCCTTCCATTGTGGGGTGGAGAAGAAATCCCTTATCTGGAGACACTTTTCCAGATGCTAAGTGAATGTGAAAAAGGAAGAAGGTCTGTGTGGTTAGCCAGTTTGTTTGACAGATGTCAAACAAGATGTCATTCGTTATAGGGAGGTTTCATGATTTTACTCAGTCTCTCCTTTTTTTTTTTTTTTTTTTTTTTTTTTTTTAACTCTGGTGGGAGTGCTAGAAGCAGTTGCTAAAAATCTGGCTCAGGGCAGAGAAGCCTAGATTAGAAGAGGTTTGAAAGGCTTGGAAGCTAGTAAAGGGGAAGTAAACCTTAGATTATTAGCTTTGCCCAAGCGAAAAGAGAGTTGATTTGGGTGTGTATATTGTACTGTCTGGGAGCAGTGAGTTGTGTGTGAAGTTGGGAACATTCTTCTAGCACAGCTGTTAATCTCCCCCCCCGCCTCCCCCTTATTCTTTACAAAAAGATTACTTTCTTGCACTCTCCCCCCACCAAACTCTCTATAAGGAGATGTTCCTTCCTTTTCTGAAGTATATTGTACTTTTTAAATTTTAAATAAATGTGTTTCTTTAGGTGTTTCTTAGGAACTTCGTTATTGGTGTCTGACTTTTCTTCTAGCTTTTTTCACCGTCAGTGGGGGATGGGCACTTCAGACTTGGCTTTTGTGGGGGACTGTCTGAGGAACGGCTGATAGTCTAAAGTGTAGTTATCAATAATAGCCTTCCGATGTTTTTAGCTAGCCTGGGGACCAGAGCTTTTGCCTTTATGCCCTGTGGTTCCTGTGTGTTACATCCCTCTTGTCCCCATGCCCCTCCTCAAGTCAAAAAGGTGACTTAAAATTATAGGGACACCAGAGTAATTTTAACATTAGTTTCCTTGTAACTACTTACTGTGTTTGGGACCTTTTAAACAACTTGGTTTTACTCTAAGAAATAGGATGAAAATAAGGAGAAGTTGCTGTGATACAGCACTGGGGAAAGCATGGCCCGAAAGCCTAGCTGAAGCCCATTCAACCATGAAGTGTTCTTTTCCGTCAGAGAAACCTTGCACTTTTTAGCAGTAACAGCCTATCTCCAGAACAGAACAGAAACTTTTATAAGTTTTCCAGTGTCTTTCCATAAAGGCACCTTCACTAAAAACAACTCTATGGCTTTAAGTGGGCTTTTAAATATTTCCCCCCAGAAAAAATACACGCGGAAATTGAACAAAGCAGTTCCCCTTTTCTTCCTTAGAGAGTGAACAGGAAAACCAAATGCGAAAATGAAGTTAGTGAACACTTGTTTGAGAAATGCAGCGTGCCCGTCGAGAAATTAGGAAAAAAAATAAGTTTTGTGATACAGGTTTGATGCAAATGCTGTGCACAAGTAAGTAGATGCTGTATTATTTGCAGTTATTTGACAATTGAGAATTTTAAACAATTAGGTCTTGAACATACTGTTTATATACCTGTCTTCCCAATCTTCAAGTTATATTAACCTGATGACTATGCATATTTTCAAAAAGGATGAATTTAAACAAGTGAAAGGTAAGTATGAACTATTTATCTTAAATCTATCATTGTATTTTAATTTTTAGTCAGTTACCTTGCCATATCCTTCACAAGCCATCTTCTGAGATGTCGTAGGATTTATACTTTTTTTTAAAATAGAAGCCAAGAAATGTGTACACATTAAAATCCAGTAATTACAAACTCAATGTCTTTAAAAATTAAAATAATTAAAATATTTATAGAGCATATATATTTTTGCTTGTGAATTACATTGGCCTAAAATGCCAAATCATTGTCAGCCTTTTTTGATGAAGCGATTAACAAGGAAATGCTGGATTTGCTTAGAAAATTATTATGGATGTGCCTTTTGTCTGAGAGATAGCAAGTATATTTACTGCAGCATCAGTTTTCCATTGCATGATTAATGCCATTGAAAATGTTGCTAGACATATTGGAAGGATGACTACACTCCAGTGTCCCTGATTTAAAAGTGTGAAAACATCTCCTAGTCAAGACAACTTGTATTTTATTATTCTGACATCTGCAGTTTCTGGACGGATTACCTTAAATTCGCTATGCCATGTTAAAAGACGTGTTTTACGAGGTTGGCCTCAGCTCCTGGCCTTAGTGTCAAGAACCCTGCTACGTGATGCAACATGTCTTGTTAGGTTTAATTGACCAAAGCCGATTTGTTAAAACAATTCATTTGTGCTGTAACTCATGCCTAGGCCAAGTTGCTACCTCAATCTCTTGACCTTGACTTGTCTGGGTCATGAAATGTCTGCGAACTGCTTGACCCCTCCATTGTTCAGCAGCCGCACCACTTCCCCTGGTTCTTTGTGGTAATCACTGACAAGAAGACCTCGTCCCTGAATTTACACCCCAGCGGGTTTCAGTGTCCCTTCAGAGCAGCTCTGTCCTCCCTTGGATGTGCTCCTGATGTCACCACCTTTTGTCTGCTGACAGCGATGGGGAGAAATTGACAGCCCTCCATAGTGGAAGAGGTGGAGGGGGATTTCCAGGGGCTGGAGGGAAACTCCATCCTTTCTCCGGCTGCAGTGCATTTCTCTTCTGTTAGGGTGCATTGGTTTGCTAAGGTTTTCATGGGCCACATCCATCAGTCTTAGTCAGACCCATTTCACCGTCAGTGTTGTTCAAGTGGGATGTGCTGGGAAGAAGGTTCCTCTTTGAAAATGTTTTGTGATGAAAATGTAACGTGTATGCATACCACTTCGATTTTGGGAAAAAAAGGCTGATCAAAATAATTTCTTGACATGAAATGGAGGAACATTTCATGTCAGTGTCGTAAGTGGCTGTTTGATTTCTTTAGTATCAAAACATCATTTTCTTAAAGACCCAGATTGCATTAAAGAGCAACTGTGGTCTCTAAAGCAAAGGACTTTACACGCTATGCTTGATGCAGTATCTAAACTTACCAAAAGGGGAGAAAGAATATTCTTTATCTTCTGCTTGTTTTTGTTTTTTTTTTTGTTTTGTTTTTTTTTTTTAATGAAACACTTTGTTTCTAGAGGAAACTACTTGCCCTTAAAAATTATTCTTGGTGAGGAGTGGAGTCATTGGCCCCATATCCTGACAGGCTGCCTACTGTCAATGTCCCTGATGCTGTCAGCTTCTTGATGTAGGCTTTGTGCTTCCCGTAATTACCTACAATTTGACTGTTAGGACAGTTTAGTTTTTTGAGATGGGTATTACATCTAATCATCTGCTGCATTGTGCCGCTGTTTTGGGAAGCAGTGGCTTTTGAAATCAGTGACTGGGTCTGTTGAAAAACTGATGGCATGATACAGCCTTGCTGGGTTAAGAAAGCTCATATGCTAGTACTGGTACCATTTTAAAACAAGTAAATTTGTAATCCAGTGATCATCAGATAATTGGTATGTTCTTAATTTAAGGCCATAGCCTGAAAATTTTGCTCAGGTGAGTAGATTTTTTCAATCTAATGGACTTCATTTAAAACATTTTCTTTCACAGCTCTATGCACTGACTTCTGCAGCATATGATCACGTTTAGTTTTCTGCAGTCCA
Source organism: Egretta garzetta (assembly GCF_000687185.1). Taxonomy (NCBI): domain Eukaryota; kingdom Metazoa; phylum Chordata; class Aves; order Pelecaniformes; family Ardeidae; genus Egretta; species Egretta garzetta. The sequence continues at coordinate 2,877,496 of NW_009259860.1, forward strand.
CATCATTTCTCTGTCTTTTTGGAAAAGAAAAAAAAATTAGATTGTACGTGTACATACAGTGTCCCCATGCACTTGTAAATGACCAAACCTTTTCCTTCAGTGTGAAACTCCACAATCTAGGTGATTTTTAACTGCAGTTATATAGTTCCTCTCAAGGAAGAGGGTGGGAATGCTGACGCAAGGAGCTTGAATACTATCACTGTGATGACAATTTAAAGTATGTCTCAATGTTTACATGCAAGGACTTCAAAATCCTTGTCCTGGCTCCCCAGCTGACCGCAGGCAGGTTGCTTAGTCTCTCTGTGCCTCTGGTCCTGGGAAGAGAGCACTGCTTTCTTCAGCCCTGCCTCAGCGAAGGTTGCGAAACACTGAGATATGTACTGGCTGAAAAATTATAACCCTTCCCATATTTCACTGCAAGCAAAATCCGTGTGCACCGGTGCCCAGCCCCCAAGTGGGCTTTGTGTTGTAAAGAAATATCTTACCCGTTTCTCTCATGCCCAGACGGAAGAAACTTGCCCAAGCAGGGAGGGCCAGCACAAAGCATTCCTCCACTGCAAGCCCTGCGGTGGTACCGCTCCGTGGGAGAGGGTGTTTGAGAGAAACCACGCAGTGGAGTTGGCCCGCCACAGGAGACCCAGCCCGTGGTGGGAACACTCCTCGGGTGACCCATGATTCAGCCTGTAGGAGCCCTGGGCAGGGGTGGCCCTTGAGGATGGGACCATGGTGCAGGGGCTTTGGTGTGCTCAGAGAGCTGTCTTGAGTTTTCTTGCCCTGTTACACTGAAGGGAAAAATACTTCAGACAGAAAGATAAAATGAACAATCAACATGGGCAGTTGTATGTGCATTCAGCCAGCTGGCCCACCACGCAGGAGGCACCCGCAGTGCCTGCAGGGGAGGCCTTTGAGCTCGGTCTAGTTCCCTATCCCCCTCTGCACTCATAGCCCAAGTTTTTCAGTCAAGTGGGCCACCAGGTCAGAGCAGAGCACACCCCCAAGGGAGGAGGATGGATGGTCAGGAGTTTGGGCTGTTGTGAGATGAAACCCAAGGTAATGTAACAACATGCTTGTGTCTGGAATATGCTGGTCATCCTGTTTCATCTCCCAGACTTGGGCATGCCTGGTTTGTGAGGCAGTGGAGGGGGGAACCACTGGTTTGTAAGGGGTTAGTCCAGGGTCTTTTCTTGGAGGGCCTACCTTTGTCTGAAGCCCCTGCTGATTGTACTGAAACTCTCCTAAATACTTAATTAGTAATTTGTGATTTTTGGACCCAGTGTGCCATCTACTTCTACTCCTTAAGACATTGCTTTCCTCATTCCTTCCTTTATGGTGTTGGTAATGAGCCAACAATAACATCAACATCTACAAAATTACTGTGTCTACTTCTCAGAGTGGGAAGTGACATTAATTTATAAAAATGAAAAGAAGTCTGTCCATACACTTTCTCCAGGCAATACTGAAACTGGTTTACAGCTAACTGAGGGTTAACATCAAAAGTTATTCTATTGTTTATCTTCCGGTTAAAGAATAACCAGCTTGTGCAGAAAGAGAATTGGAAAATTGATTGGGCTGTCTAGATTTAGACACATAATTTAAAGTAATCTATATCAAGTTGTGATTTTTACCATATATGCATTCATAGGTGAGTTCACTGCCTGCAGTTCAGTCATCTATAAAGGCTTATGCTGTAGGAGTCATGGACTTCTTTGGTTTTATCAAACCTGAGGGAATTTTTTTTTTAAAGCTATGTGTAATTACTTTAACAGGCTTAATTGTTGCTTTTTCTTTTCTTTTTTTAGTTAAGGAAACAGATACCACATTGTTACACAGAGCATAAGAATTGTTTCTGCATTTTAACTACAGTGAGGGGTGCTGGTTTATTTTAAAACGTGTGTCTAATCTTGCATTTTCATACACAAATGCAGTGTGCGTATATAGTCCTCCCTGGCCTTTTCACATATTTTTTTTCACTATATTGCTGCTATAACTTTAATATTCTGGGACAGGAATGATAGTTGTCCTATAATGATTTCTGTTCTATTTACAGCCTCCAAATAAAGGAAAAGCTGCTTATAGTAAAATGAGGATCACTGATCTTTCAGTAATTAAATAGACTTGTTATACTGCATTAATCCTTTTTGGAACATTTGGAATGACTTCTTAGCACTCACAAACACAGCATTAGGGCCAGCAATTAATCTGTTGTTTGTCCTCCAACGTTTGTGTGGTGTAAAGCATGTGTGTTCAAAGACGTATTTCAGGTTTAGGTCTAGGATCATTACAGAGTCACATAACGATATGGATTGTTCAGTAGTGTGAACCAAGGCCTAGAATGAAGTTGCAGCAATTGGTAGAAGGACTCACACACCACTAATCGCATCCAGCTGAAAGGACTTAACATGTGATGTTGTTCAACGCTGTCTAGTTTTGGGTGTTGCACAAGAGAAAAAAATGTAACTTACTTGGAGGTAGCCAGAAACTTTCCAGATTTCTGATTAGCCTTCCCTGTAGGTAGGCCAAGAAGTAAAGGCTTAACATTTCATCAGGAAAGATTGTGTTCAAGAAAAAAAACAGTACTTTTCTAATGATAAGTGCAGTATAGACTAGAAGAGGAGAAGGTGTAATTTTTATCAAGGACAGTTTTAGGAAACACCTACCAAAATGACACACCTAAACTTGATCAATTTGTCGAGCAGAGAGGTGGTTCAGGTGATCTCTTGATCACCTCAGGGTCCAATGATGTTAATGCAGTAGTCAAATTTGCTCCTTTTCTGAGCTTTGCCTTCACAAATAATGAGCAAATAAAATCACCCAAACTTTCTCTCAGACTTTTGCAGTTTTGTAATTGCTTTCCTGGACTTAGCCTGATTAGTTTGCTTTGATCAGAAGGGCATACTAATTCTCTTGGTGCTGTGCTGGAGTCCTATGCTGTTTTCCTGCATTGTTCAGCAGTAATTAACTTGAAGCATGGTGCAGAGCTTTAGCTTCTGAGCCTAGGTTAAATCAGCAGAAGAGTCTTATGCTCCTGCAGTATAGTCTTAGAACACGTTATCCTATTGCAGTAAGATAAAAGAGTTTTTAAATATAGTCCAGACAGTTTGACCTTGTCAGAATTCAAGCCATATTAATGGTAACTTGGGCTTGCTGACGCGTTTCACAGTAGGACAAGCATTAACAGAGAACTCCTTATTCCGTCTGCTGAGGAACCTACAGAGAGGGCTATACATAGACTTTTCTTAAATTCCATATTACGGTATAATGAGATATTCTGACTTCCTTGTGCTCATGACACTTCTGTTGCCATTGATAGGCACCCTGTGTCTGAGACCAACAGAGACAGTTAAGAGGAGACACTATAAAGCAACAATATTAGATCATGTGGATATGACCGCTGAATAGTAATAGTTATGGGTTGTATTTTGGGAAGCAGTGATTAGCGATGGTTTTGTTGTAGCAAATGTATGTATGAAGTCCCTGGCTTTCATTGTAATGCCCTGGAAACAGGTGTCAAAATGCACAGAACAGAATTTAATGATTAATCTACACGTTGCATGTAAGTTGCAAAAAAGCTCTAGAATTTTAAAATTTGATTCTGTTGAAGTTTGCCTACATGGTGTATAACACAGTGATACATGAAGATATCATGGTGAGGACTGAGCAAGCTCATCTGGGTCTTGAAAGCAGCAAAACTGCATTCTTATGGCATTGTTTTTTGGTTTTATGTACACTGCTCCTCTGGGTTCCCCACAGGACAATGTGGACCTACTCTGGAAAAATATGCCCATTGGAGTAACCATAGCAGGCTCAATTGAACTTCTCTCAATTATATGTGTGTTTTATTTTCTCATAATAATCTATGCCTATGAGTCTGACTATGCCCATTGATGGGGTGTTTGATACGTAGTTTCCAGTTTGAGTGAATGCTGTTTGGCACACATCCTAGTTATTATGCATATTATCGACAAGGATGCCTTACTTTGGTTCTCAAGGCTGGTTTTCTGTACCACTGGTAGCACATGACCTATTTGAAGTGGCATATAGAATCAGAGAATCATTTAGATTGGAAAAGACACTTAAGATCTTCAGAGACCAAACATTAACCTAGCACTGCCAAATCCACCACAAAACCATGTCCATAAGCACCTCACCTTTTAAATACCTCCAGGGATAGGGACTCAACCACTTCCCTGGGCAGCCTATACCAATGCTTGACATATGAAGAAATTTTTCTTAATAACCAATCTAAAACTCCCTTGGTGCAACATGAGAGCTTTTCTTTTTGCTCTGTCACCTGTTACCTAGGAGAAGAGACCAACACCCACCTCGCTACAACCTCCTTTCAGGTAGTTGTAGAGAGTGATAAGGTCCCCCCGAGATTCCTTTTCTCCAGGCTAAACAACCCTAGTTTCCTCAGCTGTTCCTCATAGGACTTGTGCTCCAGACCCTTCACCATCTTCGTTGCCCTTCTTTAGAGGCACTCCAGCGCCTCAAAGTCTTTCTTGTAGTGAGGGGCCCCAAACTGAACACAGTATTTGAGGTTTGGCCTATCCAGTGCCATGGTGGCATATTTCTCACTGCCTGGGTGGCAGACACCTGAGTGGCAGAGTAACTGCATTGCTGCACATCACAGGTGATGAGTAAATGTGCCAGCATTTCCCAGTTTCCCAGAGTGAGTGTCTCCACAGAGGCAGCTACCACTTACCAGCTTTTTTGGAGTCTGTCACCATTTGACTGGTTGGTGGCCATGGGCTGTGTGTGCCTCCTTGCCAATGGAAACTGCAGCAGTAACCCAGCTCCTGCCCCAGAACCTGGGGGGATTTGGGGAGTGGGTGAGGTGAGAGAAGACAAAGTGTGTGGGGCTAGGGAGGAGAGGGCAGGGGGTGCAGCAGAGGGTGCCCAAGAGTGGGTGTGAGGAGGGGGTGGTGGAGGAAGCCATCTTCATTGCCAATGGCACCAGTTTTGAAACCACTGCACTAGGCACATCTCTTGACTCCTGAATAGTAGTCTCCCTTCTTCTGTCTCCATGGTAACCCAAAGTTACTGTATACAGAATGTTTGCAGCTCCAGCCTTTCATGTTGGGAGAGGACAATATGCATATCCAATCTTGTGTTCCATTTAGGAAAAAGAAAAAAATAAAGGAGAAAATAATCTTTTCTCCCCCCCCCCC
>NW_009259860.1:2882733-2922685 GCF_000687185.1 Egretta garzetta
AAAAAAGAAAAAAATCCTTTCCCCCCCCCCCCCGCCCTTCCCCAGTTTTGTAAATGCAAGGGGCATTCTTCTCGTATTTTGTGCATTAATAAGGATCAGGTCTGATCTCTTTGAACCTCAACTGACTCAGGAGGGGTTGTTTTACAGTAGTATAAAGTCATGATGCTGAATTTGTGTTGCAAGGACTGTGTTCAGATTCGTACTGCTTCAGTGAAGGATGCTTGGCCTGTTCAGGAGCTATTCTTGTATTGGGTTCCCAGGCAACAAAACTAGAACATGTATGACCGAAGTACTGCAGATTCTCTAGACTGTAGACCTAATCCTGCAAATCCCTATTTACATAAATCCCACTGATTTCAAAGGGTCTGCACATGAGAAAGCAGGTTTTACAGGATCAGGGCATTCTTCCTAGAGACCAACATCTGTTGCACCAACTGTGATAATCTCATGACTGTTAAAGAAAACTCTGAGGAAACATTTTATCTGGGCTAAAAGAAAACAGCAAAAAAGTAACACTGTTGTCTGTTTGCTATAAGGTGGATTATTACCAAAAGCAATTCTCTCTATATACTGTGCGTCTCCTCTGTTCCCTTCCTGCGTATTTTTATTTATTTGAGAGAAAATACTATATGTAGTTGCGTGCTGTTACTCTGTTCTTCACCTGTGTTGTATAAAGTTTGTCTGCCAGACTAAAGATATTGAGGTATTTTTAGATACAAAAGAGGCCTCCTCTGGCATACAGGTTACTGATTGTCAGTGTCTTGCTTTTGGAGTTTTTGGAAACTGAGAGGGAAATGTCTTCAATAAAATGTGAAGCTCTTGCAGTTCAAGTCTATGCTAAATTTTAGCTCCGGCTGAATTAACTAAAGTAGTACATTCGAAGAGTTCACTTGGCATTCACTGCAGAACAGTGGATGGTCAATTGGTAAGACTGCAACAGAAGAAAAAGAAATCTGAGCAAAGGGGATGGTGGTCATGTTGGGAAGAGGAGAGTCCACTTCCTTTGCTCTCCTCTTAGGAACATGGAACACCTGCATAGCTGTGGTAGCACTTGCTGCAGCTGGAGTTGGATATCTTTTGTGACTTCTGCTTGGAGATCTGTTACGGAAGGGACAATAGGCTTCTGCCTTACCTTGGTTGACTCACAGTTCCTGTGGGCCTGGTTTTGTAATGCACAGGAGTGTGTGGAGTCATAGTGCTGGGCTCTTTTGACGCATAGCCTGGAGATTTCATGTGTATGTTTGCTGCACGCCTTGGGCTGTGCAGCTGAAGATGGAAACAAGATGTTATTCACTGTCCCTTGCAGCACAGATGTTATAATAAAACAGCTGTAGAAAATATAATAGAAAGAGCTTGGCAGCCTAGTTGGGCCATGCATGTGGCAGGGGGAAGACCTCCCCGAAGTCCAAAAGAAATGGGAGTCTACATCAAATGATGCAGTACATACACAGTAGTTCTAGAACCTCCCCCACATTTTGGATTCCCTGCACTTAAAATTTACAGTCAGTCTGCACATGACAAGGACAGTGGTCTGGGATTTCCATGAGCCATACAATGGGCAATAAGCTATGGCTACTCTTGTTGTCAGACCAATCGAAAAAAAGGGGCAAGGTGGCCAATACGCTGACAGTGCTCGTTTGCTGTCGGAAGCTGCAGAGTTGGTGGACAGAGACATGCTGTTCCTCTAGACTACAGTATATTCTTGAAACTTTTCCTGATAATTTTGGATATTTCAGGTGACTACTTCTTCACTTTCCTGAAATTAGTAAAATAATGTTTGAAGCCTAACGGACAAGGCTTGGGGGTCCTGTATTTTGACCGATAAGCAAAAGCTAGAATATAAATGAAGCCTGTGTGCAGTTCAGCTTGAGACTGTAACATGTTCAAAGATGGTGCTTTTATTCACAAGCTGTAACTTTACGGCTTCTTTTCTTCTCAGTATCTTTTCTGGTTATTACTGGTCAAGTTTCCTTAAATCTGTAAGATTCATAATTAAGTGGGCTTTTCTTTAGGGGAACAAATGCTTTCCTATAGTTTTTTTTCTGTCACCTGTATCTCCACACTGTATTTACCCCTATTCCTCCTTCCCTATCATAGGTCCACACTTTCCCTTATGTTTTAAGGTGTAGAGTCATTGGCAATTATACTCTTAATGATTTATAATGAGATTTTAACTGTTCCACTTTGCTCAGAAGTAATTTCTTTTGTGAAGTGGACAATACTTTTTAGTGTCAATTTTCTAGACTTTGTATTGAGCTCTGGAAGATCAGATCTATGCTAAATGAGCAACTTAACTATACTATGCTTAAAAAAGCAGAGTGGAAATGATTAAAAACTGAATTTGCAAAATGTAAACTTCCAGGGGACAGGTTTTGGGACTGAAGGCAAAACAACTTACACATTTATTTCCACAGGCACCAATATGAAAAATATGGGGAAAAAAGAGACATGCAAAATCTCTATAAAGTTTATTTTTATAGAAAAAAATATCAAGAGAACCCTTGTGCTAATTTTCTGTATTGAGATATTGTCAGCTTCATTTGCTAGAAGCATTTAGTTAATTCAGCCAGCAGATTTTTTTTGGAGCTGCACAGAGCAAGTATTCTCAAAATAGTAAGTGTATAAGGTCAGTTTGCTCAAACGTAATTGTGCACACTATTTCACCCCCCTCCCTTGCTTCAAACCCCAAGGAATACTGTCAGTTCTTTAGGGTCTGAATTTATCTTTTGTTTGTGTTAGGTTAAATCCAAATATTGTGACAAATATTTGTAGTCCTTTTAAATTTTATTGGACTTTTTTGTTGTTGTTTTGGTTTGGGGGTATATTTTTCTTTGATATCTTAGAACAATCCTTGCGAGGATTTGCGAATACAACATTACAGCAGACTGTGGCAGCGTGGGAAGAAGGTGAAATAGCTTCTAAACAAGAGGGAAAGTAATTAGTTAGTTTTGAAGAATAACTTTTTTTTTTTTTTCAGAAGACTGACTGTAACAAGTGATTCCTTGTCATATTCTCTGTAGTTTTCTATATTGCAGTCTCAGTCTCTCAGGAGAAGTAATATTCTTCTTCATCAGAACCAATGTACCTTGCTAAGTCATTCAGACAACAGGATGCCCTGTCATTCTGCTGCGATACTGGGCTCTTGCTGAAGGTGAACACCTCTGGAATGCAAAAAGAGCTTCACATTATTTCCCTCTTAAAATAATTTGCTTTCTCTTGGCCACGTAAGTGAAATGACATTTATATGAACATGCTACTTTATCTTGTGGCTTCTAGAAATAAGTTTAGGCAGATTTGAAACTCAGTGTCTGAGAGGAGAAGGAATGCAGGTTTTTGAGGTCGGTGTCCTCCTGTGCCTCAGTTCAGCACCAAGCACAGCAGGACCGTCATCCCTGTTGAGATTGTGGTGTGCAGTGATTATTTCAAACACTTTAGTGTGGAGTCTGTGTGCTAAAGCAATATTCGGCACACTACAGCTGCATTCCAACCTGCAGGCTGTGATTCTCAGCACTTTGTTATTGCTAGATAAAGCAAATCATTAAACGGATTAGGTGCATTCGTTTGTAGTAATGTACTCAGAGCATACATTCTAGGGGTCTTTCAGTATGAATAAGAAAATACTTTTTCACAAGCATGAATAGATAGGTATGTTCTATGTCACGTTCTTTACAACTATTGCATTTGTATATCTCACCTCTGGCACTAAAATCTAAAGTCAGCAGAGAAATACTGCTCTCATGCTTGTAAATGCTTAGATTTTTAACTTTTTCCCTTGGTAGTTGTCAAAATACCTGTCAATAGAGGAGACTCTGGAAGCCAGCTAAGGTTTTATTTTAGAAAAAACAGATTTCTGTTAACTGTAGTGAACACTTAAATTTCTTAATCTTTACAGGTGTTACAAAATCTTAGTATGCCAAACCAGGTAACAGGAGACATTGCAGATAAACACAGTTATGCTTCAAACTTTACTAAGTGAGAAATGAAATACTTTTTCCTTAAATTTTACTTGTTTGAAAGAAAACAAACAGACTAATACGTATGTACAAACTTAAAAGGATGAGTTCACTCTGCTGGCTTGTGCTGGGAGAGCCTGGTACTCTTTGGGAGTTCGGTAGATGGTGTTTGTCCTTGTGATACTGTCATTGCTATTGATGCAACCAGGATAATTTGTAAAAGACTCCTAAGAAATTCTGGGACCACAGCACATGTTGCTATGAATTCTTTTCAGATCAGTCAAACATTTTAATTTTATTAATAAATTCATATTGTTTTAAAAATGGCAATAACTGTTTCTCCATTTTCGAATTTCAAAACTCTTCAGACACAGCTATGAGGTTGTGGGTTTGGCTGTCAACATAGATAAATGCATAAGCTTCAGAAGCAAAAATGTCTAAAGGACTGTTTTTCAATCTGTAGTATACAGATCGCCCATTTAAGTGATGTGCTCTCTGTTTATAGAATCATATTGAACAGTGTGTTTAATAGCCTTTAAAATTAAATATTTAATTTAAAAGGTACACGGTGGCTTGTAAGAAATGGTGAAGATTATTAGTATAGTGTTCATTGATAAAAAAATGTTTGGGTAGCATGGGCAGTTCTCTTGCAGGCAGTTCAAACTCTCTGTAGAAGAAGTGAAAAAAAATTACACAATTCAAGAGTATATTTCTATCAGAACACTTAAGAGGTTCGTCTTGGAAACCACAGAAGTATGACTCTGGCACAGCTTTAATCCAGATAACAGTATCAAAACTGAAGTGTCTTACAGACTATGAATTGAAGACACTTTTTTTTTTTTTGCTACACAAAGTAAATATTTGAACATGCATGGCAGGTAGTGTTCTCACACATTTGTTGAAAAGTGGGAAGTCTGAGGCATCTAAGCAAGTCCAGATTTTTAAGAAGCCTCTGCTTTATAATGTGAATGCATTTGTTCATGTGAATGAAATGAACTTTTGGCCTGCAGCAAATTAGTGTAAATCATAAGTGACCTTGATGTGCTTTCTGGCATGATCTTTATTGTTGCGGTGGTTGGCTTTCCTTTTGGTGTTTTTAGGTGTTTTTGTCTCCTTTACCTATATTGTCAAAACACAATTACTTGTAGTGTGTATGTTCACTAATAGCAGTTTATCTCTAGATGGTTTACAGAGAGAGTTAGAAGCCAACAACTATAATTACATCGATGTTCCTAGCTTAACAGCAGGCTAGGAAAGTGAAGTTCAAGTATGCCATTGATGCAGCACATCCAATAAGAATTACAGGGTAAAATCGTTGCTATACATTCTTTTGGTTTCATGATAATTGTTACTTAAATTTGGTTTGGGGGGGGGTTTACCACTGTCTGTTGTGTTTATGTGACCACAAAAAGAGCACTTAAGTATTGTGACTTTCTTCTTGTTGTATTTATTTACCACTTCTTCCTTCTGACTCAGCAAAACTGTAAATTACAGATCATAACTTTCTACAGTAACCTGGCATTTGTGCTGTGTGGAACCAATGCAGTTTTTACCACTAGCAGTGCAAGTATGTAAACAAGGTTATACATGTACGTCGAAGTTCAACTGTGAAGTGTCATAGCCACTATTCTCTACCTGGGTTACTTGCTAACATTTGTTAAACATATTTGAATGAGGCAGCTGGCTGTAAGGTTGAAACCAGTATAATTGAGACTAATATACAACAGGTTTTCTGTAACAATGGAGGTCTTAACATTTAGGGATTCAACAAAATTGCACAGATGCATTTACAGGTATAATTATTTTTCATTATTTGGCAGTTAAATTTGAATATTCTTTGAGTATGTAGAATATAGTTTATTTGTTGTGGTTCATGTTTTTTTCTTTCTCTGTGCCATAATCATGCAACTATTTAAATACTATTTCATTACTGAGACAGACTTGAATTCAACACCAGAAATATTTAATTTTCTGAACATCTCCCCCCCAACATGTGTGAAGATGAAAATAATTTAGTAATTTATATTATGAAAAAGGTTTAGCCAAACATGGGAGAGTTGTGCAGACACACAAGAGACAGATCTAAGTGTCTAAGAGCTAATGAAAGCTCTAAGTGTATATGACAGGCAGCAAGAGGTCTGTAGAAAATAGAAAGTTTCTTCAGTTAAGGTATTAAGCAACTTTCCTTAGGCCAAGGAAAAAATCAATGGCGAATTGAAAAGGAAGCTCTAACATCCAGTGTCTTGTCCTTGTGTCTATCTGAATGGGCTGTATTACTGCGTTCTCAGGTATTGAAAGTTAGCGCTGGTTTCTTGCCCACATTTGTCGTCACATTTCCCGCTGGTTCTCTGAGGTTCCACCAGACTCCCTTTTGCATTAGTCTTGTATGGTACTGTGTTACTGGTGTCCAGTTTTAGAAGGCAAAGCACAAGTACATTTTTAAGGCTGTTTCTGGGCACTGTTGTGAAGTGTGTTGTAGCTGGGCATTTGTGTCACAACCTAATTCTTATACAAAGAAGTCTGAGCTCGCCTTCCAACAAAATGCTTTATGCTAAAGTGGATTAGCCAGCAGTTACATTGAGAAAATTGAAGCAAGAATAGGACATATGTATATGGTGTTTTGTAGGCATACCCAACAAACTTTCTTTATGCTCTGAGCCAGCCAAGCGCGTTGTAACAACTACAAGGCACTCAGTTCTGGCCAGCTGGCTCACAGCACAGTCAAGGCTTGCGTACGGCTGCCTACAAAATACCATGTAAATACACCCATACTTGTAATAGCAATGTGAACACGGGAGTGGTCAACACTGACCTCTCAAATAGCTCCTTTCCAGCTCAAGTGACAGGGATGAGGCAGGCCATGTGTCAGGGGAGGGTGATGGTGTCGCTTTTCAGATGCAGCTTGTGTCTTCTAGCCTGCTCCCTTTGAAGTACCCAGCTGCCACTTAGCAATGTAGCCCACCCTTGTAACACGACCTAGCACAGCAGCATCAGGGGTGGTTCCAGCTAATTATCTTCCCTCTTTGTGAGACCTGGTTGCCTGTTTGCAGTTTTCATGGAGGGACAGAGGGATGGGCTTGCTCCAGACGACTTTGTTCCCTATGTTTCCTAGTTGCAGAGCTTCCTTGTTTAATTCAATTTGTAGTCCCCCTGACTTTTGGGGGGAGTTTGTAAAAAAGCAGAATAAACCTAAGTACCTATTATTTTCAGAACACAGTGTTTAATTCTTTATTGAGTTATGGATGCTTTTGTTTTAAAAGGTCTTGGTTTCTACTGGCAATGACTGCAACATTACTTTTTTTGTTTCAAAACAGCCCTTGAAAACTTACATTTGGAGATACAGAGGAGAATTTACCAGGATTTAACCTTCAGTTTCCTTCTATTCCTACCTCCGTACTCTCCAAACATGCAGTTTTCATTTGATACAAAGTTGTTTCAAACATGCTTATTGTCATAATAAGATAAGAAGACTAATCTGAAATAGTTGAATTCCCCAAGAAATAACAGTGATTTTTCTCAATATTTGTCATAGAATTTAGTATGGTCATTCTTTTTTAGGGATGAGAGGAGACGCTCAGATTTAACATGTGTACCTTGTTAGCAATGTTTTGACAAATAGCAGCAGCTGTATAAACTAGTCTTTCTGTAGCTTTCACACATGGGACTCAATTAACAATGAGCCACTGTCGGTATCTAATCCTTTCTATCTTTTTTTTTTTTAAAGTTTCCTGGTCTCTGTACATTTTTCCATGTGTAGCCCAACTATTATTCTTACCTATGAACTGAGGAAAGTGACAGACTGTAAATGGATTGACCTTGCATGACATTTTAAATGTGATTTATAGAAGATGTTGGCACTTGTGTTTATATTCTTGGTAAATTCAGATTAAGGTGAAGATTAAAGTCTGTTATTTGCAGAATATTGTAATGATTGCAGAATCTAGAGTAAAGCTTTGTTTGAAATTCCTGTGTTTCAAGTTTTGAAGTGTAGAGAATCAAGAAGTATTGCCCTAAGTATCTCATTCAACCTCACGGTAGCAAGTAGGAGGAGGAAGAGCTCTGTGGTATTGGTTATATTAAGCCTGTGAACCCATGGTACATATTGTGCAAAGGTCTGTATTTACCTATGTCACAGTCCAGGCACAAGACTTTGACATTCCAAATAATTTTGCCTTTAACTAATTTCAAAATGAATCTGTGGCCAGGAATTTAAGTATTAGAGATTTCCACAGTGGGACTTTCAGAATTTTTGAGGTGCCTTAGAATAACAGCAAGTACAAATGTAAGCTCCATTTTAAATGTGCTTGACATTTGAACCTTCCATTTGAAATTCCTGCACTAGAATTATCTAAAGAGGACATTCTGGAACTACAGGGGTTTCTTGTCTTTGGCAAGTGAGCAGGAAGATGGTAAAAGGGTATAAAGACAGAGCCCAAACAATATGCCATTAATTTTTTCTTTCACCTAGTAAAAACTTAAGTAAAGCTTGAATTGCTAACTTCAGAGTAGGCTATTGTCACTACTTGCCAAATAGTACATGCTTGTGCATCTGTCTAATCCGTATTTGAAAGCCACAAACAGAAGCACATAATTTGGCACAGCACCAGAAGCATGCCTCGGCACACTTCTGGAGATTCTTCCAAATGATTTACTGATTCAAAAATTCTATACTGTTTGCCTGTGTACGCGCGCCGAGCGTCTGGAGGAGTTTAGCCAGAAAATTCTGCAAGAAGACTCTGTGTGTTATGTTTGAGCTGGGGATATGATGATTATGTATCCCTGCTAATTTACCAGAAGTTCTACATGAAGTTTTCTTTTTGTTTGTTTGACTGTTTTTTGTTTGGGTGGTGAGTTGTTTTTTTTTTTTTTTAGTGTGTGTGCACAAGGAATGGTGGTGTTTCCACTAACGGAAGATTCACAGGGACAACGTACATGAAGTAGGCTGGTGATGAAGAGTGCTTGTTAATCACAACTGCTTTTTTGTCACTTTGTTTTCTACTATTACTTTACTCTCTTTCTGTTGAATTTTTAAAATAGGGGATTGACTAGTGCTCAGAGACCTCAAAGGTAGAGTACAAACTCCTCCATAAAATAAATTCCACAGTCGAGAAATAATTTCTTTTTCTTCTCATAGTAACCGTCGTTCCTTACGTTAATCTCCTTAGGCTCTGGCACATCTTTTATTTCACAGTGAAGTGTTTCAGATATTCAGATAAATTTAAGGATGCAACTCCATGAAATAGCTGAGATAACCTCATGTACAGCTGCTGCGAAAAGGGGCCCTTCCCCAGTGGTCCCCTCTACTCGGCTTCCCACAGCAACCTTCTCTTGCCCTGGAGCTGGTGGTTGCTTGTCTCACCATATTTGTCTCATCAGCTTTGCTGATCCCTATACCATGCTGTCAGGAAGTGTTGAGGTGATCAGGGAATGAACTTAGCCTGGGAACTGATCTGGTTAAAATATTAAATTTAAAAAACAGGCATAATGTTCTAATAGTTTGAAACATAATGCAATGAAATGCAGCACAAAAATAATCAGCCGTTTCAATTTCTGAAGGGGCTTGCATTTGTCCTGTAGTTTTAGAATAGTAATCTTGTTTCTTCCGTGCTACTCTAGATGTAAATATACAAAATCCTAACTAATTTATTGTGTAGTAGTGCAGGCACAGGTGTTTTAGAAGTGAAAAAAGACGCTTTAGAAGAGGAGAAGATGCCTTTATTCCAAAGCAAGCTTTCCAAAGGGGTATTATATTATACCAGAAGAGCTGTTCTGGTAAATTTGTGATGTTGGACAAATATTTGTGAACAAATATATTCTTTGATCGCAAACTGTGTGTACAAGAAAGTGAGGCAGGTGCATCTGTACCCTGTGTTTTATACTTATGTCACCTGGACACCTACACCCAGTACACTTGGCATTAGAGGATATTCTTTCCTGTTGGAAGAAGACTCCATTCACTGCATACTGGGGCATTAAGCCTTCCCTTAATAGGTAACAAAGATGGAAGCGAGACACTTCTGTTCTTACTTCATGCTTCCTTCAAACTTACTGCATTAAGCTAAGTATATATTAGATATGCAAAGCATCTGAAATGCTTTCTGTGAGGAATTTCTCAAAGACTTGGTATGGAACAAAAAGACTTCAACAATTACACTCACTGCTTTGAACATGGTTTTCAAACAGCTCTACATGTAGGGAGGATGAGACGTGTCAGCAGTTGCTTCAGTTGAGGTTTTGGGTGAGCTTAAATCATGGAGGTGTGAGTGAAATCTGTGTTGGTGTAGGTAAACAGCTATTTGGCATCTGTATGGGAAACTGTGGTTTAGTATTGCAGGACTGATTTGTTAATTTCAAAACCTTTGACATAAAACTTTGCATTTGCCTACTTTCATGTTGTGGTTGTAGACTCCAAAAGCAAATGTCACCATTCTTCAGGCCAGCACTCTCTTCTACACTTCCCCCTCACCCAAACAATAGAGGAATTGCAATTTTAGGACACTAGTGTGATATATTTATTATCCTTCAAATGGGTTTAGAGTTTTCTCTCTGTATGGCAAGCAGTTTAAAGTAAGCTAAATAAGCACAGCTGCAAACTTAAGCTTCTTTCTTCTACACTCCAGTAAAAACTTTGTACCAGCTCTTGGTGTGAACATTCTCAACTTGTGCTGAGTGCCTTTGTGCAGGGAAATTTATTGCATTGGCAGAGTTTAGCAATATGATGGCATTGCTAACTCTGGACAGCGCTGCAGTGATTGCCCAGTGCAGACAGACTGTTAAATGAAATACATCTTGGAGGCTACCATATTTTCCTGTGTAAATGATGTGGAAGGGCTGGTGAAGAGACAATTCAGCTGTTTATATGTTGTCCATTTTGGGACTTTTTAAAAGGCTAAAAACTGACTTATTTGCTCTGGAATTCCATTGACAATGCCAAGAATAAAATTTAGTCTTTTTTTTTTTTTAATTTTAACATTTAATAGAAAAAAAGTCCCTCAGTAATGACTTTTGTGAGGCTAACAGTTAATCATCAGCAGAATTGGGATTCAAAATTTGTAGAAATAATACATTAAAAATAACATGAAAATGAACATTTTAAATAATGCTATTCTACAGTTACAGGATCACAAAAATGCATCCAATACAATAAATGAAATTTTTATATATATCCCTAACTTCAGACCAGAGAAATTAATTTCCTGAGGTAAATTTCTGTTAAAATGATACAAAAGATTGTCTCTTGGGTTACTTTTCCACTTTAGTTTATTCAGTAAGTTTTTTTACTATTTGTAATAGATGCAATACACATGTGTTTGGACCTCTGTATGAATTTATCAGTTACTTCAGAGATCCATTTTCATTTTGCACTCACCCGTTCAGAGTGCCTGTCTTAGCTCTTATCAGTCAATAGTCAGGAACTCGGGTTCTGTACAAACAATTGTCTGGGAATTTGGGTTAGGTTCTTCAGTTTCATTAGCGAGCTCCTCGTTAATTCCTGCTTGAATGGAGGTCAAAGGCAAAACTCCTTTGGACATCAGTAGGTGCCTTAGATGCTCAGCTTGGAGACTAAAACTCTTGATGCATTTGCTTATCTCCCAGTTGTGGTAAGGCTTAATCATGTTTGTAAGACACTTCGAAGCACTTGGATAAAAAGCAGTGCAGTGGTTATCAGCATAAAATCTACAGTTCTCCGGGTTTATTGCATTGTGCTGTCTTGGAGGCTGCTGTATTACCTTGTTTCTAAAATAGGAAATTATTGTGGTATTTCAGAGGTTGATGTTTTGGAACTGTCAAGAAATCCTGATAAGAGGTATGTATAAGAGTCCAAAAGCTATGGACCAGGTTTTTAAGTGTTCTGTGTTCTGTTTTGGCTTACTCATTGGGCGCAATTTTTTCAGATTTTACCCTGACAGTATTAATTTTAAGCTGATGGAAAAAAAGACATTTTTCTTTTAGTCTATGAAATAAAAATGAAAAATTGGACATTCTGGTAGACCAGCAAAAGAGGTGAAGTTGTGTTCTCATATAAAATAATAAAGTCTTTATTTTTAGGGGTTTCATTGTCAAAACATAAGTCCAGTTTTGTATGTGTAGGTTTGTGTTGTCAGTTATGCCTAAAATGTTCTAAGTGGATTGTCAGCTGGAGGAAAATTGGGGGAAAAAAGGCTTCTATCATGTCCAAAAATGAGTTTGTAGTTCTGAGTAAAGCAGTGATGCGTCACTCCAGGAGAATGGAGTCCAGGCACTTTATTGCACAGAGAGGAAGAGTGATCCCACAATGGGTGGTATAGTCTAACAGTAGGCAACTGTTGGCAGTAGTGCCACATTTGGCACTGACAGAGTTTTGGTTTGGCTTAATGACAGTGAGCTACATTGCTTTTTAAAATAATTTTGGCACCCAGCACCAGAAACATACACCCTGTTGGTATAATCTGTAATTGAGCGTGATTCAGAACAGAAATAGAAAGTGTAGTTACAGGACAGGACAACACATTTGGATACTCCTTATCTAGCAGTGGTGGAATGGCTGTTACAGCATCTCCTCACCTTTGGCACTGAAGGGTGCTGTATCAAAAGGCAGAATATATGAAAACATGAACAAAAAAACCCCAGCGAATGCAAACCGCAAAACCCAACCCCCCCCCAACTTGGATTTTTTCCCTTTTTATTCTGTGCTAGTGCTGGATGTCCCCCTCTCTGCTGCCCTGCAGTTCACAGGAGGGCTGTGGCAGTGTTGGCTTCCAAGCCAGTGTTCCTTCCAAGCACTGTTGTGGTCAGAGCTCACGCTGATTAATGGTGTTGAGCATGGACAAGTATCAGTCTGAAAATGGTAAAAACTGCTCCCAGGAGACTAGGAGCTACCACTGTGATTAACCAGTTAAAGTCTGGAATAAATGTTTTCAGAAGTGCCTGCTGGAGAATGTGGTCTCACTGGTGTAAGAAAGAAGACTGAGGTTTTAATCTGGTTCCTGGTGGACTCGTGTCTGTTGTATAGAAAAGCACCACTGAAATGGTTGATAATCTCAGCAGAGAAACCCGAGAATGAATAGGCATAGTTAACGGAACAATTGTTTCCCTCTTTGATGTGGTTCATTTAGAAAATCATTAAGGCACACTGGTAGATCAATGAGAGGAAACTACTGCCCCTGTTTGTGCGTGATTTGCTCTGTAGTTGGGGGATTCCAGCTATTATCAGGTCTGTTCTATGAGCTACTTTACCTGTGTTTTACACCCCTCCTCTCCCCTAAAAATCTGAGTAAACCGAGTACATAATGCGTTTGGCCCTTTTCTATTAAATCAAAACTGCCGCAGGAGCCCTGAGGTATTGGAACTGCTATCGACAAGTTTCATGATGAATGGCTGCAGGGAAGTAAATGTCTGCAGTACTGTCTCTGGTTCTTCACTTTCAAAGTGACTTACAGCACAGGGACAAAAGCTGGATGGACACATAAAGGAAAAGAAAGTTGCTCGGCATTGCTCACACAAGTAGTGTTACTTACAAAAGGCTGGAGAATGAAGGCTTTTCAGTCTAAAACACTCTGAATAGCCAAAGTGGCTCTTCTAGAAATAATATATCCATATAAAGGAGGAGGAGAGCTTTTATAAAATCAGGAGGAATTCTGCAGACCACATTTATCAATATAAATTTAAAGAGGAAGAAGTAATCACAAGACTTTTTTCTTGGTTGTGTTCTTTTTTTTTCCTCCCCTGGTTGTGTGTTAATACTGTTGCTGCTAACAGTATCTGCAGGTACAAGTGGTTTTGGGCAGATTTGTGTTGCTCTGATTTTTTTTTTTTGGTTGCCTGCTTTGTCGCACAAAGTCACTCCTTGTCCATATAAGCACTTTCTTGGTCAGACACCATTGCGCCTTCAGATATGATCTAGAATTCATTGGCTTATCTCTTTAATGCCATTGGAGGTGAAAAAAAAGCTGTTTCCCTCTTGCTAATTATGGTAAAGTGCCACGTTATGTTGTGTTGTATCTAACGACTTCAGGGGCGCCGAGAGCCTTTAGTTTTGCCTCTTGGGAGTGGGACTTTTCCTCTTTCGCTCAGCTCCAGGAAACTTGAACATTTG
The DNA here is from genome assembly GCF_000687185.1 of Egretta garzetta. Lineage (NCBI taxonomy): Eukaryota > Metazoa > Chordata > Aves > Pelecaniformes > Ardeidae > Egretta > Egretta garzetta. Next base: position 2,896,762 of record NW_009259860.1, read on the forward strand.
TATTTTCAAGACCACATACCATTGGGAAGGAAGCAGGGGTGGAGATGTGTGCAGAGATTAAGTGGATATGAGAAGCAGTGTGCTCTGTAAAGTTCTAGGAACTGCAGAATTTTGAGAAAGACACACTCTCTCTGGCATGTCCTTTGGCATTTTTTTTAAGAGTTCAGTAACGATGCTGCTAAGTCCAGCAACCTGACAGAAAATTCCATGTAGAACTGTTTTTCATGTGTGATTGTCACAGACCAGGCTTTTTTGCATACCGTTCCCTTCCTGCACTTTAGCATGCATTGCGTATGCAATGTGTGTGTGTCTGTGTGCGTGATTGTGTGTGGGTACACAAGCTTTCATATAGTCTAGCTGTTTTCTGGAATATGTATTTATTCATCATGGTAAAGGAATTCCACAACTGTGGGAACTAGTTATTAAAAAATATCTTTAAAAATATTTTGACCAGTTTAGCATTAAGTCTTCCCACTGTGATGTTGGATCTGCAAGTAATAGCCTGGTTCGAAATTTGGACCCATAAATTCTGTTTCTCTACTTACTTTAATTTTGGATGAGATAATATTTTTTGAAAAATAGGAGATAATATTTTTTGAAAAATAGAGCACTCAGATGAAATCCAGATTTACTATGTATTTTGTAACTTGATGGTACAACTTAAACTTTTGTCATGCACGTTGTTGTAAATTCAGTTAACAGTGTGCCAGCTGAGGACAGATTTTCCTTTCCTTTCCTGTTGGAAGCCCCTAAACTCTCAAGGACAGATTCAGTGTGCTTCATAGCTGCACTTAAATGCTTCTGCAGGGCAACATGTCCTATAGAAATATATACTTTGCATGTCACTTCAGTAAGAAAGAAGCAGTACATTCCAGAAAATTGAATTGTTCATGTTTGCATCAGTGAATAAAAACTGTACATGTGTAATTTTTCCTTTTTATCAGAGAGTCCATTAAACTAAAATCAGTGAGAATCCTGAATGCACCATGCTCTTCCTTGCTTTATTTCTTCACAACTTTCCTGGTGTTTTTTTTTGTGATGTGAAGGAGCAATACGTGCATGTGGATCAGACAGGGCAGGAACAGATTCCAGGGATGGCAGTGCAAACAGTTCTGTGGCAAGCAGTGAGTGTAAGAGGGAGGAGCACGCTCAGTTTTGCTGTCTACAGACCTAACCCTACCATGGAGGAAACCATAGGTTTCAATAGCAATGCATCAAGTCCCCAGTGAGGAGGATTTCTCCAAAAGTGGAGATTTGAGAGGGCTGAATGTGAGATTCATCCTCCCAGGCATATAAATCTGCGCAGAATAGCCTGCCTGTGTGATTAATGTATTTCCTGTTTCTGCTTTATTCTGGTTTTGCAACACTGACACATTCAAGTTATGGTAATTTATTTTCTAGGATGAGTCGTCTTAATTGACAAAAGCAAAGCTGGGACTAAGTTTTCAATATTTACTTTCTTTTTATGCCTCTCAACTTTGGGCTAAATAAAAAAGTTGAATAAATCAACCAAAATCTTCTTTTGAATAGGAAAAATACATAATTGAAGTAAAAACAAATAAAAGCGGGAAGGTAAAATGAGGTTCCAACATGGTTTTCTCAATAATTAACATACATATTACTTAAAAAACATGGAGAGGTGAGACAACCAGTATCATCTTGTCTGAAAGTTAATTCTACAGCACTTTTCACCAGAAATAATGCTGGAGGTTTTTATTTGCAAAGGGTGGTGGTTGCCACTAACACAGTGAAAAATATGCGCTAATGGGAGAAATGGTGTAGGTGAAGCTGACCTCCAAGCAATATTCCATCTACTTTTGGGGTTGTGTTTTGCGGCTTACTTAAAAAATGTTTTCTGTTCCTCTAACTAATAAAAAAAAAGTACTTGTGGTAGGAATGCTTTGTAAGAGAGAAGTTACTGGGCTATTCTGTGTGCTGTTCTGGAGGAAGTGCTGTTGACAAAGAGTGAGTTGGGACTTATGCAAGGCAAACATTTTTCCAACGTGTATGTATTTAGTGCCTGACTTTTTTTGTTCACTAAACTTAAACACAATACATGAATGTATTAATGGTTTGTTTACCTATCACTTAATTTTGGCAATGAAAAAGTCTGAGAATTATTTAAAATGAATTAGTCATCAATTGCACTTTTTATTTAAGAACGACTTATGAGAGTGAAGTACATGGCGAGGTGCAGGGCTGTGTCTTTTGTAGTGAAAAATCATTTTTCTTTCCAGAAAAGTGCTAGAAAGTACAGAAAATGCATACCATGTCTACGAATGCCAGAGACCTTTAGAAGTGTAACAAGCGAATGCATGATCTAACCTTTTCAGTTGAATTCATACTTGTGATTAGAAGGAAGAAACTATCGTCTACATGAATTCTGGCCATAATGATCCAATAGCTTTGATAATCAGATTAGTAGGCAACATCTGAATACGAAGTGTGGCAGTGCTTTATCCTTTACAGTCTGAACTTAGTGGAATCTGACTTGCAGATATTTTACTTTCTGAAATTTTTATTCCTTTTGCTATGTGCCAGAGAGTTAAAGCTTGGCTTAGACTTTAAACTTATTTTTCACAGTATTTTTCCTACCTTAGTCCTTGTCAAGTGTGCTCCAATCTGGAAATATACCTTAAGTAAAGATATGAGTGTTACATTTGGAGTAATTGAATTGGGGAGGGGGAAAAATGATATGTGCACCTCTCCCACCAGGTTGCTACGGAACCTTATGGAAACAAGATTTCTCACAAAGGAACATGCTGATTTACAGTCCTGCTGTGAAGATCAGTGTGTTAATATGTTTTTCTTCTCCTTTCTTCACAAAGCCTGTAGAGAGCTATAGAGATGTGTTCTGCAGGAAAATTTATCCGCTCCTAGCTTCTCTCCTTTAGTTTTTGCCTTTGGGAAGTTAATAACTGAAATGTGGCGGGTTAGATGTTTTTCTTCTGGACCTTTTTGCCATGTATTTCTCTCCCCTAATGTGGCGTGTGTTTATTTCTACATGTGACAAGTCTGCAGTCGTGTGTTCTTTCTGAGTTATAATGACTCAGATGTCATAATTAATTTGATGAGCAGGTGGGGGTTATTAGCCTTGTGCTTCACTTGCTAATAGCTGCACAGCTTTTCTAAAGTACTCTTTCAACTAAGGAGGCATTTCTTCACATAGAATAAACAGTGCAGCACAAAAGCCTCAGTTAGATAACTATCCATGGGTTTGAAAAGCTGCCAAGCAGATGTTGTTATTGGAGCAGGCCCAGACGAGATTGGGCAAAGCAGATGCGAGATGGGGGAGGAGGTTACACACAACCCAGGCGCTTTCGCTGAGGTGGCTGGAGAATGGGAGGCTGGGAGGTGTCTTCCCATAAACCAAATCCATCCTTCACTGGCCTCATGCTCATTCCTCAAGACCCACCCTTTAACTGTAAATAAATGAGGAGGAAGCCCCCTCCCCCACTTTGTCTTAATATCCATGTGGGAATGAAACCGAATGTTCATCCAGCAGTCAGTGACTTCTGGTTTGCATTAAATCGGCTGTGTGCAATTTTTGAAGGGCCTACAGAGACTTCGCTTCATACCTATCAACATATGTAATGAACATGACTGCACTGACATTTACCAGAACTCTTAGGTTCTGCTTTATTACTATAAATTAGGTTGTGCAAATTTAAGACAAAATGCTGTTTTGTTTCCTGTCACCTCTCAATACAGTTTTTTTTCCTGGTGAGATTTTTTTTGTTCTTTATTAAAATTACTAGTATAAAATATCTTTTTTTTTTTTTTTAAAAGAAAACACTTAGAAAATTCAGTGGGTTTGTATGTGAGAGACAAGCAGATTGGACTGAAAATGGAGCTGATCTGTCTTTTACCCACTCTGGATTTTTTTTTCCTCTGCGAACCTAGGCTTTTTAGCACATCTCTCTCTCTCTCTCTCTCTCTCTCTCCCCCCCCCCACCAGTTTAGCTGGGCAGCCAGTGGTCTGGGCTTTTATTGTCAAGGGATAATTTCTGATAATGGGCTATTAAAACACTTGGAGCTTCCATCCTATCTTTCAAATCTGTATGTTCATAGATTGTGTTTCTGTGGAGAAAGTAAATCCCTCGGTTGGCAGTAATCAATGGATTGTATGTATTTCTAGAATAAATGACTTAAAAGAAATAGGTGCTTGTTAAGCTAAATACAGCATAAAAATATCACAAGACTCAGGTGATTGTACTTCATAAAAGATGATGTTATGAGACTCTTGCCTCTACGTTTTATTTGTTACCTGCAATGATAGTTTGTTGATTCCTTTGCAGACTGATACGGTACATGCAGGCAAGGGGTTGTCCCGCAGTCTTCTCAGCCACGGAAATTTACTGGTACATGGCAAGATGTACAAGCCATCTGACCTTTTAATGCCATTTAAAATGTAGTTAACATTAGTTTTAAAAGGACAGAGAGCTTAAAGCACATCCATATATTTATACAAATATGCAAATACTTCAGTATTTGGTGTGTTTGACTTGTGAACTTCGTTACTCTTCTTCAGTAAGTATTGTAAAGAGTTATAAAAGCTCAAAGCAAGAATTTATTTACCAGGATGTTCTTTTTACTATCTTAGATTTCATTTTTCAGTCTGAACACAGTAAGCTTATACGCTTCACAAGATAGCAAAGTGCTAATGACTTCCCAAATTCAAATATTCATTTTTCATTTCATGAGTGAAATGAAGCTCCTTGCTGAAGTGGATATAAGAATTTTTTTTCCTTAATCTTAGAAATGTTATTTTTCATTGTGCTCCTTCAGCAAGTCCATGGAAGCTTGCCGACCTGCTAGAAACCTTACGCCTTTCAGATTTAAATAGCTAGGGTGTGGTATAATACAATTAAAAAAAAGAGAACAGAATGCAGAAATGTTTCAAAATACAAGTAATCAAATACTTTTGGGAGAGAACAGGAAGGCACAGCTTCTTTACGTTGTAATGTGTCAAGCAGGCTGACCCAGAAACATTGGTTTTGACACTTTTCTTGTTGCTCCAGGAAGCTGAGGTTGTAAGATTGCCCATATATCAATTCTTACCTTCAGGCATTAGTTCCATTTTATCCCACTTGTTTTTCTTCCTTCATTGACAAGCATCAGATATGAACTTCGAGATGTTGGTCCTTCAACCGTGTTCCAAAATAGTGATACTTTCATGTTTCATTCAGGTGCATGCATAGGATTAGGACCTGTCTTCTGTCCAGGCCTGATTAAAGAAAACCAAACCATGTATCTACCAACAGAAAAATATGGTGGCAAACCAAGCAATTAACATTTTTTCTGTAAAAAAGAAAATGCTCAGATTGTCTGTTAGGACAAAAAGGTCAGCCTCCAAAGGATATTTACTAAAAAGTTCACTGCCTAATGGCCTAATACCATTTCATTTTGGCTTTTTTACCATCTTACCTGATTTGAAGTTGGTGACAATTTTGTCTGGAAAGGAACAAAATGAAAATTAAAAAAAGACATTATTTAGTTAGTTTATACTTAAGACTTTCTAAACTGCTGAATGATTACTTGTATATTTGCAGCATGGTTCCTTGTTTTTCTGATGGTCTTTCAATTTCTCAGCTGCACAGTGTGCCATAATCATGGAAAAAATATTAAGTCAAAAGAGCTTTAAAGTACATTAAAATAATCTTAGCAGTCCCTAGGGCACCATTTTGATGGCTCAGCACTCTTCTAAGGAAAAAACAAGAGAAGTTAAATTGAATGTGAAATAGAGTCCCTTCACATGTAAAAGTCCAACTCTTTTTCATTATATTTTATTATAGCTATTCAAGATGGCTGTAACCATTTCGTAATAGATTTGAACGGTGCAAATAATAGCATATGGAGCTGGTAATCAATGGAGACACTTCTCTGACGTTATCATACTTTTCTCTTGTAAGAGTTTCTGACATATTTCGCACAAGACCTAAAATCTTCTTCACTGATAAAAATTGCAGGTACAACAGGAGAGATGGAATATAATAGCAAAAAAAAATCACTGACATTGAGCAGTCTGGACTGGTTCATATGTTTATTCCTTTATGTCTTCTAACTCATCCGAATATGAAGCTGCACAGAACAAAGAATACTCACATTTACACGCATGAGAAACAGTCACCTTGAAAAGTAACTGATAAGAGGCAACAGAGAGTAAGATGAATGTGGCAACAAGTGTGAATCGCTTATATGTAAATAGGAAAATCCTAAACAAGAGTCTGGCGTCATCTTGGCTGTCTGGTCCAGAGGCAGTCACTGATGCTAGGCTTTGTTCTAACATATGTGCTTCAAGAAGAACAATTTGTAGACGATTTCATGAACATTGCTTGGGGTAACAGTCTATCAGCCAGTTAAAGTCAACTTTGAATCAGAAATATTTTGAAGGGGGCAGAATGGTTAACTGGATTTTTGCTAACTTTTGGGGTTTTTTTGTTTTTTTTTTCCTGGCATTATTCGACAGTTCTTATTTCCATCTGGGACCAGAAATGCTGAAATACCGCAAGTCAGTCAATTTTTACACTATTTCTGCTCCAGTTGGAGAAAGAAAGTATTGGCTTGATCTCGTAAGGTTCCTAGTCCAACATTTCCTGAAATATCTTCTTATGAGGCAAGGGCCAGATCTACAACAAAAACTTCTGCCAGTTGAATAATGCTGGCTAAAAGCTGTGACTTTTTGCATCAAAACCATAGCCTGTGTTCAGTTCAGCTGCAGAAACATGTGTGTTGTTCTATTGTACTTCCCTGGGTTAGATCAGGCATCAGACAAGATCCTGCTCCTCACTTACTTTTCTTCAGTAAGTTCTGAAAATCAAGTACTTTCCTCCATTCCATGTATTTTTTTAGCAAAGAAAAGTTGATATGCAATCAACTGAATTAAATGCTGCAAATGAATACAGAATATGATCAGAACAGAAACACTGATAATCTGTGCTATCCAGAAAACAGTGTAAAGTCATAAGAATCTGTGTATCAGTTTTATTTCAAAGGAGTGAACTGTTACCTTTTCTCAGTGACGTTACCCTCTACAGGGCAAGATTTGTGGTTTTGATCTATACATTTACTAGCCCTGTAGTAGCTTCCAATTACTTTATTTCTCTTTGTAATACACAGGCATTGAAATTCTAATTTCATTAACTTATTGAAATGTGTGAGTTGGCAAATAACCCATGTCTAGATATTTCAACATGCCTATGTGTTTTTGAAAGTCCTAGCCTCATCCTTTCCCAAAATGTTTTTCCTGCAGCCATCCTGTGTTACGTAACATAACTAAAAGTGAGGTAGACTCCTGTGTTTGACTATACATAAAGTTGGAAGAAGTGCAAAGACTCCCTGTTATCCCATGCCAGGGTGAACCACTCATAGAGTCCAAGAATCCAGAGATTCAAATCTGTCTAGAATCCCAATGTACAAGTACTGAGGGGAGCTAGAATATCTGTGGTCTTCAGTCTTTCCAAGAAGCAGGGTCCCCTGAGACAAGCTACAATACACAGTTCCCTCAAAGTCATACAAATCCCCCAGTAGAGGCAGTACTTAAATAGTTTAATTTGATTCTACATATTTATGATATTGGATCTCAATGCATAAATTCTTTATTTTATATTTGCTAAAGAAACAGCTGCTTTTGTGTGTGTGTGTGTGTGTGTGTGTATTATTGGCTTGTGTGATTTAGCTGCTTTTTTACTGTGCATTGTTCCCTTCACACCTATTTTATGTTGTGTTACTACGATATAGAGTTGGCTTCTTGCCAGCGTTCTCAAAAGCACATTTACAGAGGCAAATCACTTTATGGTGAGTCAATTGTGCTGCCTGCTTCTGAAGACTTGATGAGCAATATGAGAACAAGATTTCTGCATGGTCTTTTTACTTGGCACGATACTGGGCAGCGTTTATTGGAGGAAGGCATTTTCCTAGTCATAGCACTGGAAGGGGTTGCAACGGAGCCTCCCTTCTTAAGGAGCAGAGGACATTATGCACGTCTGTATCATAGGACTTGTTAGGGTGCATCTAAGGTCAGAAGTAACGTTCATGATTGAAATCTTAAAATCTGACCTTGTCTTTTCCGTATTGCTGTGGAGAAGGTAGGCAGAGAGATATGCAACCATAAATCAGCTGAGCACCCTTCCAAACCCCAAACAGTCCTTAAAAACCAGTGAATATGAAGTGTCTCTCAGCATAAGAAGAGTGGCTTAGGCTTGTGCTTCAAGCAGCTGGACAGAAAATGAGACTGCTCAACTTTTTTTGGGCCCAGAAGTTTGTCAGCCAGAATAGTTTCAAAGGAAAATCCCTTAAGAGGCTAAACGCTGTGACTATACCCTGTGAAGACCCATATTGGATATCAAACTTGGCTACTATTCGTTGTCTGTTTGGCAGTGATCTGGAAAGATATTTTCAGCTCTTGTCCCAAATAAAGACTTTTGCTGTATTCATGTTACTACCATTCTAAAATGTCTGAATTAAAGGTGCAGTTGCTTTCTTTTTCTTTTTCTTAAAAGGTTCATTCTTTCTTTTTATTCTAAGTGGAGCTGGTAACACTGGTGAGTTGAGGTATCCAGGATCTTCCCATTACAAGTATGCTTCCCGTTGCTTATAACTTGTTCAAGCTTTACTTCTTTGAGCTTTGACTTTTCCGTGCAGAGTATCACCTGGAGATGAATTTTGTTTTACAGTTTCAGCAAAACTGGGCTAGCCATTCCTAAAAATGAGATTAAACAAAAATATGTTGGATTGTAATAAATATAGTTTACAACTGTTTTATTGAGAAACTATGACACCTCCATGCATTTGAGCAAAGACATGAAATTTGGCATAGAAGTCACTCTCGTGTCAGGGGATGCCTGTTGCTGTTCTTGTGAAAAAATGCCTGAATGTGGCCAAGTTGTAAGCCTTTGCAAAGGCTCAGTTTGCACATGTTAACTTACAGTCACATCAGACTTTGACAGACAAATTCCCTGGAAGGTGCCGTCTGATTTGAATATGTTCCAGTCCAGGAACATTGCTGGACATTCTGCAGTTTTTGCTACCAGCTCTTGGGGTCCTCTTTGGAGTTAAAATAAGGAATACATTCCTTCTTGTTGTCTCAGTTCTTCCTCAAATAGGCAAGTGAGGAAGAAAGCTGTTGGATTTTAATATAGTGGGAGTTACTTCAGAGGAGTAGAAGAATGGTAGTAAACTAAGATAATTGGTTACTTGTAAACATTATGCTGTTAACAGATATAACATGATGACATTGAATTTATTAAATGACATGATACAGCTTTAGAAGATGAGTGTCTTTTTAATGATCATTTTAAGTGAGGGAACCAGAAACCATTTTTGGTTTGCTGAAATGGCAGTAGTGAATGGAGGAAATGAACAAACCCCAGCTATTTCTCCTTGCCTCTCTTTGGCATTCTTTCTTTCTTCTTTGAAATGAAAACAGTGAAGCCGTGAAGCCACAGAACTGTGAAATATGTTTTAGATCTGATACTGGTGTGGTCAGCAGCCATTAGACAATCAGAAGTTGCTGGTTCTTTTCTGTGGCAAGTGCCTTTCTATGGTAAAGGTATGAAGAAAGATAAGCTCCTTAGTAACACAAAATCAAACCCTAATTTCTTCAAAGTGTTTTGATCACATCATAAAATTGAGTAAATTTAGGTTATCTTCAGAAACCTGCTGTGAAGGGCAGTAATAATTGGTGTGCAGAGATTGTTATGAGACCGTGCTGTAACTCTAAAAATTAGAAAGTCTGAGAGAGGAGAGTTCTCTGCCTGTGTTTGAGCAACATAGTGTAAAATATCTTTGTCTGGTTTCCACCCTATCAACTTGCAAACTTAGCTTGAGCTGTTATAGCTGCACAGGGCTTGTTCCTTCTCATCTGTTACCAGTAACAAATATTCTACAGGCCAAACTATGTCCTCAATTGCACTTTTGCCTTGAGTCAATCTGCACAGGTGTGCAACTTTAATAAACAAATGTAGCTGTAACAGAAGGACTAGAATTTATTTCTCATGCTCACTTAACTATATAAGCTCTTCAAAGCTAATCAAAGTAAATGTCTCATTTAGTTTCCAAAAGGAGTAGGTTGTCCCTGGATAAGCATGTTGCTGGTGTTTTAATAATGAAGCTACCATTTTTTTTACAAATTTTCATAGCAGTCTTTTCAAACTTTTTTGTAATGACTTATTCCTTTGGCTCTTTTTGAAGCTGAAGTCCCCACACCAACGTCCATCACTCTCCAAGTTATTTAGTGAAACTTTTGTTAGCAGACTAAGAAAAAACGCATTCATACCAATTACTAAATATATGTATTTACATAAATTTGTCTGACCTTGTTTTTGCAGTTATTCATATTTCTTCAGAATATCACTCGGACTTTTATTTTTGGTTTGCATAGGAGAACCACTGTGGTCATTTCTGATATCTACAGAAGAGATTGTTTTCATAAACACTTTGCATGAAGAAGAATGACAGGTTTAAGCCTTTGACCTTTTTGCAGTTAATCACTATGTAACATAAGTATATCTGCAGTAGTTTATCCCCATAGACTTAGTATGTCCCCATAAATTTATCTTACATAGCTCACCACTGAGATCTTAATTATTGGTTGAACTACGGTCTAATTGTCTAAACTGGCATCGTTAGTTATAGTCAGTAATTATTTTTCTTAGGAGAGGTCTAGACTCTGGCTGGCTATGTTTTCTGCACTGAATTTGAGGATGACATTGCTGTGGTGTACATACCTACCTAGCAATCAATACCGAACACAAACTTTTACATGAAAGATCATCACAATTTTAGTCAGATATTTTTTAGTTTGTGTTTCTGAAAAGGCTAAAAACTTCTGCCCTAAGTAAGATTGAAGCCTCTAGCAGTAATGCCCACTTGTTGTGTTGTGATGCACAAAATTACGTGGGTGAAAATTGTAATTGTCCACAGAAATCAATAAGCTGAAGGTGTGGTCAAAGACTTTTTTCTCTCTCCTTCTTTTTCCTTTTTGTTTTCTCTGGCATTAGAATGTTACTTCATGCGTTGCATTTTTTTAAACAAAAAGCAAAACGTGCAAAAAAGTTCTTAAGGACAGAGTCTTCTTGCTCATTTGGCGCCTTGTGGGAGATCCCAGCTCACAAAGGGCTTGTGAGTAGTTTAGTGGTGCCAACTAGAAGTGAGACCTGATCCAGCATGGTTAGGTTTGCACATGGAAATTTTGTAAAAAATCCACATCAGCTGTGGAGCCTGAATGTTCATATACCTTTGTAGGCTCCATACAATGAGCAAGTAAGGAAGGAGATACTTAACAAAAATAAGTAAGATTCTTCTTCTAAGTTTTATTCTTCTTCTAACACTAAAAAAAAAAAAACTTCTTCAGAGAAGCTTGCCAGATGTTTAAATAATACAGCCAAATTCCTATATACTGTAGTCATGAAAGAACTTGGGAAAAAAATTATGTTTGAACCCTTACTGTGTAACAGCTTGAGACTCTTGACATAGAAACTTCTTTAATGCATGCTTAGTTTGAGATTTCTCCATTGACATTGTATTACCTTGAAAGTACAGCTCTTGAAAATGGGAGATGGCAGTTTTAAAGAGTTTTTCTTTTATACTTTCCTAGACAGTGACTGGCAAAAGGATGTGAGGGTGAAGTGACAGCTTCAGATGTGATTTTTATTATTTTTTGGGAAGTTCACTGCTGCCTGTGGCACAAAGTATGTGAGGGCCTTGTCTTTCCATAACTCTTGGCCGTACAGGGAAGGTTGTAGACAACTGTCTTGATTTGTCTTGCATGGCAGCATGAGCCTGGTTGCACAGATTGCCCAGCAGAGTACACAGAGAGTGTGTGCTTGCACTGAACTGGCATTTACCCTTTGAGTATTTGAGGTTATTTTACACTGTGCTATTCTGAGCCCTGATCTTCCCCCAGCCCTGTCCTGCCCCCCATCCTCCACTGTCTCCTTACCATCTTTGATGCTGGCAACAAAAGTTCATTCCATAGCTCAGGTCAGACAGAAATGATGCATTGCATCACAGCTGCTTTTATGAAAGTGTTTATTTCATATCTGAAATGTTTTTATATACATTTGCTCTGCTATGACTTGCAGGAGGAGAAAGAAAGCAGTTTTACTGGAGGCAAAACAGCCACCTGTGAAAACTAAATGCGTAGGTTGCGTTCTGCTGGTATCTCTGGGAATGATCCATCAGGAAGAAAGTAAATATCCTTAATCTGCTAGGAGATCACCTGTATGCCAAAATGATCTCCTTTATCAAAGCGGTGATTGAAATATCCCTTCAGATTTGCGGTGGTATGTGTATGGGGGGAAGGAAGGGAAGGAAGCATAACTCTTGTAGAGGCAGGTGCCTCATCCCAGCAAAGCGTACAGACAAATGAAAAATGACGAACTTGAGAGGCTCTAACTAGATTGTCTCACTAAAGACTGTAATTTAATATGCTTGGTATCCAGTTACTTTCAAAGAAGAATTTCAAGAGACCAGGCTGCTCTTCAGCTTTGTCTTTTTTTTCCTCAGTGAGATGAGGCTTGCGGTGTCAAGTTATGCCCCTCTTCTCACTCCTGCCACAGAGTTCTGCTCTCCATTAGCTCTCCAAACATCTCGCAGTAGGCTCAAAAAGAAAAACTGGTTAAAAAATGCTGAGCTCTAAGGCAGTTCAGCTCCCTGCCACCTCTGGGTGTGTTGTTCATGCAGTCCTGTGAACGCCTGCCACAGAACTGTTAAAAAAATCATTGGGGCATTTCTTCAAGGCCATGGACAGGAACAACTGCTTTGTTTCTGCTGTGTGCTGTGCTCCTCGGTGGCTGCTGAGGACTTGCTGCTCCTGGTCTCCCCGCTCCCTGGGCTGCAAGGGCTTAGGGGCAGTGCCTGAGCGCCCTGTGCTCAGTTGAGTGCCCCTGCCTCACTGGGCACGGTGGCAACTGGGCTCTGTTTGAGCCTTGTGAGCGGCGTGAGGACCTGCACCCAGGACGCTGCTTGGCTTACTGGAATGCCAAAGGCCAAGGCTGTTTGGTGGACAGGATTATCTCAGCCCTGTGGTCTAGCTGTCTCTTCATTCCAAGACTAGATGACTCTTTCCTCCTCATTATTTTGACCTTCAGTTTCATTGTGCCTCAGAGACTGACCAGCCCAAGAAATGACGAAATTTCTGCACCATCATGGAGTTTGCTACTGACTCCATTCCTGGGATTCATGACCACTGTGTAGAGTTTTCGGACAGCCTTTTACCCATGGCTTTTCCATCTGTATCATCTACTTATTTTTGGAAAATTTGAAAGAGAGGTTGTGGGGACTCCATGGAGAAAATGATAATTAATTACTTTTCTGACTTGCTTGTATGAATGGGGTAGTTGACTGATATTTTGCTACAGCTTAATCCTTGCAATATGGACTCAGTGAAAGTAAAGTGCCTTACAGAAAGTTGTAAGTGTAAAAACATTTTGCAGCTCTGTGTTTTAAACAAAATATGAAAACTTGTTTCCTCCACCCCTTTCCTTAATCTTAACCTCAGTTTAACAAAGTTAAGATTGGAATTCAGGGGAAAAAATATCAGCTGGTAAAGAAACAACTGAATCAAAGGGCTGGGCTTGTACTGTGGCATGTATTGTGGTTTCTAGTATTCAAAAATTGAGAATAACAGAGTATTTAGTAACAGCAGACAGCCTCTCTATGAAATGCACATATTGAACACTATTCTGTTAGGAATGAATAACCAGAGGAATAAAAACTAGAGAGACCCTGAAATTTGAAATTGATTCTTAGTATTATACCACTAATTAAATTAATCTTAACTTTGGGATTGACAGAAGTGGATATAAGTAGCAAGAAGATGTCAAAAAGACAGATTGTGTACAGTATTGAGAGGTTTCATAACATATGGGACCAGATGAAGTCATGGAACAACTTGTTAGTGGCAGTGAAGGTCATGTTTCATTAAAAATGTACATTTTTCAATAGATGAATATGACTACCTTGTATAGTTATCAGGCTTATAAGAGATAAACTGAGGCACAACAACTAGCTTATATGGAATATGAGGGAATGCTGAAATCTTAAATGCTTTGCGTCCTCGATATTCAGGTTTCCAAAAGATTTGCCCAAAGTGTTTGGATGAGTTACCGTTTTGCTTAGTTTGTATATAGTGTAGCTGTTGTACTGTGCTTGCCCCAAGGATAAGGGACACTACTCTAAACCCCATCCATCATCAGTTGTTCTCTGATGCTGTGTGATATGGTAAACCTTTTTAACAGGATTTAGAAGAATATGCACTACAAGCCTAGCTGCCACCAGGTGGAAAAGTACTGAACCTGAATGACAAAGATACCTCTCCTCAAAGTCAACCAAGCATGTGTGGCTTTTGTTCTTCTGTCTTGCAAATTTACCTCTCTTCGTTATTATTGGACCACTAGTTTTTTTAACTTCTGGAATTTGACAGATTATTTTCCTTTTACGGTTATAGCTGCTTTTTCAAGTTAGTAGAAATGGTTGTCGTAGGTGCAACCTTATACCCTTTCTTCCCCTTGCACTAGGGAAGAGACAGAAGGGCCACTTGTTGAAAGTGTCAAATGCTGGAGGGGAGGAGGATGTTGCTGATGCCAAAGAAATCTGAGGAACACACACCTGTTGTTATTTCAGAGTGCCATGCTTCTGCTGATAATTGGCTGAGGTTTAAAGTTATGTGTGATTTAACTCTAATTCATAATTCCACAAGCGAGTTACACACTAGGGCTCACAAGGACAAGTCAAAAGCCGAGAAGTTACTGACTGTCAAATCGACTTTGGAAATTGGCAGTGGTCCTCCAAATGAAAAAGAGACCCTGCATTTTTGCAGACAGACACTGGCACACATCTACAGGGACAGGCATTTGAGCCAAAGGGCTTTGGGGCTGCCTTTCAACCCCATCTGCTTTTGTCACCCGTCCACCCTGACATGCTTACTTTGTCAGCCAGAGATTTATTTTTTTTCCCCAACTCTGTGTCTGTGCTGTGAGAATTCCTGGCTTCCTAAACTATTCTGGGCAGCTGTGTTGGGCCTGAAGCTCTAGCTCAGTGTTTAAAGCCAATTTTTCTACTATCTTACGCTAGTTTGTATCTTGCATCACTGCCTCTTTTGCACCTGACACTGAGATAACACCTAACAGTGGTCAAAGGCAGTAGAATTTGGTTTTGTGAAAATTACTCTGGCACCTGAGGGCCAACCATTAAATCAACCGTTTCTCTATATGTTTCTTTTGAGATAAAAATATCGGCCCTGCCCTGCAGCTTACATGAAACAATGGACCTTTGCAACTGAAGGTGGAGGAGAGTGGTAGCTCCATACTTTTTCTTCTGGTGTAAGGGTGCTGTACTCTTCAGGTTCTCTTCCTTTGCTCATATTTTCACTTCTTCTTACTGGTTATTTCCCATGAGGTCCAGAGGATTCTCATTCTAAACAATCACCTGTATCCCATGGGAAAAGGGTTACCTGGTTTAGCTCCATGTAGCCAGACAGAGTTCAGAACCTTAACTGCACCGGCGCAGCTGCCTTGTCAGGGGAGTGTTATTGATGAACCTGCAAACATTTAAAGTGGAAAAGAAATCTAGTTCTTTTTTTCATCCTCACTGCGTTTCTCTTTGCAAATGCTTTGCATATCTACAGCGTGATGTATGCAGTTGAGTATATGAGATAAAAGTGAACAGGTCTGTGTGCTGGGTTTGTATGCAGTTTGCAGGGAGAGAAATCTTTTATGAAAAACATACCACTTGGACATTGGTTTCATTATTTCTTTTCAACTCTGAATTTCTTTAGATGTTGGGTGAATATACGTTCTCTTCTAACACACTTTAGGAGTTTCATTTCCGTTCCATACATGTAGCTGTAAATATCTCCCTGGCTTCAATTCAGCTCTACCAGACCCAGTGATGTGGTGTCATCTCTTTCTTTAAAAAAAACCTAGAAATGTACTTCCTAGAGTGGGATTTGGTCAGTGCAATTACCCTAGCGGTTTTGGCGTACTTATGGCAGGAGGCCTGAATGGACACCCCTCTGACCACCACAGCAACACATGCTGCAGAGGTGAGTTGTGCCTTCATGTGTCTGTAACCCCTGGGAGCTAATGCATGCAGAAGCCTTGCTGAGCTGATGCCATTTGTTTGCATACCATTTGCAGCAACCTGAATGACTGGTTATTCTGGTCAGGAGAAAACAGCACTGACATCATGTGATTCTGGCAAAGTGAGCCGCACTGGATCCTGGCCTTTGAATACCCAAGGGGCTGGCAGCAGTCTCAGGGGTTGGCCAGCAGCCCCATTGAGCTCGCTAGTAATCAGTTGACTGCTGGGCTGGACAAGCTGCCCTACTTTCTCTGACAAGCTCTGTCTAAAAGAATGATGGGCAGCTTGCCACTAGTGCTCTTTAGTGGAGTTACTGAAGATTAACTGTTTAGCAGCTCAGCACCGACAGTGCTTCCCTTTGAAGAATGGGTGTTGGAGGGGACATTGTTGAGTAGGGATGCCACTTCTTTGCCTTGCTTGTTGCATATTTTAATCTTAAGAAGCAAGACTTTATTTTTTTTTCTCCCCTAATGCCCTTCTTGCCAAATTTCAGAGAAATGCGATTAGATTTGTTTTACTTTGAAGTTTCTAAGGTTTGTTTGTTTGGTTTTTTTTTTTTTTTTGAATGAAAAGTGACATTCTGCTAATTACTCAAACCCTAAGTTCCTACACTGCAGAAATCCCCGGAGGAAAGGTAGACAAAAGAAAAGCCAACTCTTTGAAAGACCCGGAACATTTAGTATTCATTTATTACGACAGATGTACTCATGTATATTTCTTCCAGTAAAACTTTTGATGTGTCCTCTGTGAAAGATAAAATGGGATATGCAGGGTAGAGGGAGACTTATATTTGTGAATAGTTTTGAAAACCTGATTTTCATGAGACCTGACTGTTGGCTATCTGAAGTGTAATGAATAAGTCACTATTATAAACAAGAAGGGTTATATTAACGAAAAGTCTGTTTATCAGGTGATGCTGTGAGTCGGTGGAAATACAGCGATGGTACTGTCTTACCAAAAGCAAGGAAGTGCTAAAATAAAGACTGTAGGACAGGTATTTTTTCAGCAAGTATTTTGTGTAATATTTTGTTTTATAATGAGATTGTTTACAAGATACATTTTTCTTTGAGTCAGTAGTAATTTAGAACATGCCACTGGCTCCTTTACATAGAAAACTCCCTTCTGAAAAAGGGAGTTTGCTGTGGTAATATCATGATTCAAACAAACCAATCCAAATTCTTATGAAGTCAGTGGAAGTCTTTATGGACATTTCCCTCTCTGAAAATTATGAGAAACATAAAAGCTTATTATTCTGGAATGTCTTTTTATTCTACCTTTTACATGTGTAGACACAATATCAAATCTGTACGTAGTGTAAGCTGGCATATCTTTGCATTGGTTACAACACAAATTAGCTGGTTCTTTGGGTTTGATGCATTTGAAAATTAATTTTCATATTTTTAAGAAAATGGCAGGCAGAGAAACGTACAGAAAAAATGATATTCTGAGGATACCTTTGGTTGCTAATAGATTCTTTTGCATAAAAGGTTTCGGTTTAAATATTTGGAAAAGTCCCATCTGTGTATGTTCTACCATCCTGCCTTCTGCTATGAATGTAATACTTGAACTCCACTGATTTATAAGACAATACCCTGAAAAGCTCAGCCAGTGAGTGGCAGTTTGGAAATACTCTTCCTACTGTTAGACCGCATACAATTAATTTATTTTGGTGTTGCTTTCAGAAGTCTTTCTCCTGACTTTTTCTAAAACCTGAGAGTAACCTTATTCTTAAGCATCTTTGTTTTAGGTCATAAGTTCAAATGGCTGCCTGGCAGGCAAGAGTCAATTAGTTGACTGACCAGTCATTGTAAATAACTTCCATCAACTTTCTGCTAAGAGATGAGACCTTCTGAACCCCTGTGATAACTTGGACCCATTGCTCTTAGGAGATGCCTTATCTCTTTCTCCTGGAAGTTTGTATTTTCATCCCACCCAGCATGCCAATGAGGCACAATTTCCTTGTTCATGAGTGAAAATACAGCAAGAATGCAAACAGCAGTCTTCTCTAGAGGTACCTGTACTTATTTCTCTGGCTTTTTAACTTGTGAACTTTAATTTCTTTTCTATCCCAACACACCTTTTCACTTTGAAGGGTCCAGGCATGACAGAAAATTGGTAGTGACAGAATTTTTAATTAAAAATAAGAATGTAAAACTATTTAAATGCCATAAATATTGTAGTCAGTCTTTGTCAATGTCACTCACTATGAATGAAAAAACAGGCTATTCATACAGAGGTTAAGATATATATGTACAGTACTTTAAAGTGTTTTAATTTCTCCAATCTTAATCATAGCACTGGTTGTTATGATATTTCTAGTGGATATCAGTGGCCAGATTTTGAAAAGAGGGTTTGTTCTTTACTCAGATAGACTCTTTCCTATGTGGTGTAGCTTTATGGGGAAGGAGACTATTGTAGAAAGTCATGAAGAGTTGTCGTCCTCTAACTGATGTGCTCCTACAGAGCATTCATGCATAATTCAAAAAAAGGAAATTGATTGCATATTGCAGCGTAAGTGCTGATTTATGATTCCTATTGTAGTTGTACATTTCTAATTCTCAAGAGATAACTTTACTCAATTAAAGAAAAAGCCTACAAGTTAATTTCTTTGCCAATGTAATTTTGAAGAATTGTCATTTGAATTCTCTCGGAACTGTTCTTTTGTGATTATGATGTAGGTGCCTGTATATCATGGCAGAAACATGCCTTTTATGTCTGCATTTCTCAACCTCTGTTTTTAGACAAATTACAGTAGATCATTGCAGGAAGGTTGCTGCAGCCATTTAACTGTATACTTTTATTCCTTTGCTTTTAGACCATTAAAGCCAGAAAAATGCAGAGTTTCAGTGGGCTACTGCTGAATGTGAGCATTTGCGGGGGAAAGAAAAAACATTAAAACTTGGAAGTAATATTTAATTTTGTGTATGGACAAATTAATTATTTCATATCAAATATGTATGTTCATACCCATGATAATGCTAGAACTGCTACATCTTGGGGGTGGGGGTGAGAGAGATTACTAGACTAGTTTGTGGAGGAATCATCTGGAGTAGCTAATTTTATTAAAACCTCCCTGACTGCAGATATCTGCAGATATTCCCCAGTGATTTGCAGAGCATCAGTGCATTTCCGAACTTGACAGTTTATAAAGCTTTCAGTCTCTCTATTTCAGTACTTCAGTCTGAAAGAGTATTTCAGACATAATTTAAATATTTTTGAATTGAAAGTTTTCTTTCTCTGATTTATATTGAACAATGAACTGTATAAAATAAATTCCCATGGAGTAAAAGTATGTTGTAAGGTCTTTGACTGATACAGAATAATTGCTTTGTTGATTGTATATCCATGCATGATAAGATATGCATAAGAAGAAATCTGGTACAGAAGTATAAATAATACTTATCTTTAAGCCAGCATCTGTCATCTGCTTCAGCAGACAGTGTTTTCTTTCATTCCTGCACAAAAAGAGCTGAGAGATTTATGGAGCAGCTTTGTTTGTGCTCTGTGATGCTTAATCAATTTTTATTAAATTCTAAATTAAAACTTGGCTTTCATCATAGTCTTTTTTTTTCTCCCAGTAGACATATCTGATGTATAGAACAGGAGAAAGGCTCATGACAGCCACAAAGTTTATGCAAAGGTGGGAGGGCTTCATTCCTGAACTCCTGAGCACCTTGTTTTCAGTGGGGTTACTCAGTCATATTTCAGAAGCTACACTGGTATTTATAAGACTGTGATGTTCATGAATACAACTAAACCCAAACAACCCTGAAGGCATTGAAATCTTGAGACTCCCTTTTGGTATAATTATTATTGATTTTTGCAAAAGATCTCTGAAATAATTTTACTTTTATTAATTTGCAGATGTATGTATGGTTCTGTTAATCAAACTGTGTTTAAAGATGGCTTTTCAACTTCATGGCACTTTAAAACATTAGCTTAGCCACACTGTACACTGAGATATGTAAATAAGTAGCATTATCTCCATTTTACACATGAAGAAATTAAGGCAGAAGTGCTAAGTTACTTAGTCAGAGTCACATCTCTTCAAAGAGGCACAATATAGACTACAGGAGTGCTTCAGTCCTCTGCTCAAATCACATCTCTTTCTAATTACAGCAATAAATAATAGACACCATAACCACAAATTTTATTTTCAAAGTTTAGATACATGGAATAAATAAGTCTTCTGAGAACAGAAATGTGTCTTAAAATTTGCTCCTGTGAGAGAAGATGACTAGAGCACTGGGGAGTCAGTTTGGATGATACAATTTTTTTCTGAGTCAGGCCAGCATTCATTCTCATTTCACACAAGAATGGTTTCATGTGAACAATGCTAAGAGTCAAGCACAAATTGAAGGTAAGAAGATAGAATTAAAATTATTTGTGTATTTATTTCTTCCAAAGAAGAAAACCCTTAGATGTTTTTTAAAAAAAGAAAACAAATACATGGAGCCTGAGGTCAGAACTGACATTTGATCTGGTAGTTTGATCTCGGTGTAACCCAGTAGCATTTCTTCTTGGCCTAGCAACTTGCATTTAGTTAAGCCCATTTCCAGAAAGCTTTTCAGCCTTGGTTGGAAAGGGACATCCATTCCTTCCCTTGGTAGTTTGTTCCAATGGTTTGTCATTCTTGCTATTGCTAAATTGAGATTGTTTAGCTTCACTATATAGTTCTTGTTATGCCATTCACGACTAAATTGACGAGCTCTTTAGGACCTGTTATTTTCTCTCTGTGAAGGTACTTACACAATTTAATCAAAACACTTTTTCCTTCTTTTTGAAGAAGTCTCATTGTAGGACTTAGTCTGTGACCTCTGAATAATGTTTATGTCTCAATCCTTCACTAAAATATGAAGACAGAACGGTGCTTCTGCTGCTTTCCTCTTTTCATAAAGCTAAAACTGTTTTTGTCCTAGACTGTGGTAGGGAGCTTGTACTGAGTTTTTCATCCTTAAAGCCTTTCAGATTCACAGGTTTTTGGCATTCTTGGTTGTCCTGTCTAACAAACTTGCGGGGGAAAAACCGAAGAGGAACCATCTTCCCAGTATTGTCAAAGGGTTCTTGATAGATAATAAAATAAACTGCCACTTTGGTGTCTACCGGTAAATTTAAAAAATAGAAATGTGAAAAGAAATATTTTTGTTGTGACACAACACCTCTGTTTTCAGATAGTTTGACTTGTGTCTTCTACACACAGTCTCTGGTACGCACCAGTCTGACTTTGAGATTGTTCGCCATCTTCACTCGACTGAGTAGTTAAACACTAACTACAAGATTTAGTGAAAAGCAAGTCTCAGTCCCCAAAGCTGTTTGAAGAAACTCCTTCCAGTTCATGTGTATTCCTTTTAAGAAATAAAGCAGGGAAGTAAATTCAAATCAGTGTGCCTGAATTCAGTAACTTCCTTTGGTGGGCTGTTGTAGAGAATCTGAGACAATAATTTTGGTGATACTCTGAGAAAAGTGGAGTACAGCCTCCAGAGTTTTTCAGCTCAACTCCTAATCAGAGATGTCAGTTAGTTGTCTTTGTGTCCTTTTGCCTCCTTTATCCACTTAAAACACTGCTTGTTATCTGTCCTGAACACATTACTGTTGTGTCCAGTGCAGGAGCAGCATGGAAAAAAAGTGTGGGGCTGAGAAACTGGAAGACCTTAGAAAGGAAGACAAATAAAGAAAAGTGTCACTGAAATTTTAAAATGAAAACAGGATGTGGACATGATGTACAAGTGTGCTTTCATGATACAGTGCAACTGTCTTTGTAGCTGCCCAGCTATATGCTGTACTGCTCTTGGCCAATGTTCCTTTTTTGCTGCATGGAACACAATACAGATCTAGTAAGTTTGTGTCTATTTCACGTGGAGTAAATTTAGAGTAGACAAGCTGAGTCTTTGGAGCCTTTGCCAAATGAGGTGGTGGTGATGGCTGGAGAGGTTTGGAGTTGGGGAGTGCTTCTGACAGGAACACAGCACATACTGCATCATGCCTTTGACCGTGGTGCTTCAGACACACTGCCAAGTGTTTGTAACAAGATAGTGCTGTTACTGCTCTTTACTTTTAACTTTCCTGTTGCATAGACTACATTTCCTTTTTTGTTTTATAAACTGTGGTCTCTATAGTTTTTGTACCTCTGTAAACAGTTCTGACTATGTTGGCAAAGTACGAAGTAGATTCTTACAGTTTTGTCCTTGTTATATGCTGTCACACACTCCATACTCAGTTTTGGTAGCGTGCTTCGTTTGGCTCCCTAAAACATGATACAAACTTGGATGACAAATAGCATTTTATATTGGTAGATGTTAGGAAAAAAAAAGGCGGGGGGGGCATTACTTGTATCTTTTAAATGAGCAAGAATTCAATTATCGGTACAATAGTCATAGTATATTTAAGGATGTACCTTAACAATAGTTGGATCAAGATTTTGTAAGAAAAACAGGATTTTAATCTTGCTGCTTTATATAGGGAGAAACTGAGTCTCCTTTTTCATAAAATGCAAACCCTGATGATTTTAAAATTTAGTGAATGTTATTGAAATCTAAAAAAACCCCTATTTTTAATCCATTAATTATTCATAAATATATAGGCTGAAACTTCACTTTTTCAAAAGGAGAACAATGACATTAGTTTTAGAATTGGCAATGGTCATATGAAACTGAACTGTACCACACCATTGAGACTATGCTATAAAATAAGTTCTCAAGTTGTAAAAAATACAGTAATAACTTTCAGTAATGTTAAAGATGGTATATGACATTTCAGCCCAACTCTTTTTTTCCTCTTTTAGTCTGTTTTTAATGCCGTTCTTTAATGGATCTTGTAACTGGGTCTCCATCTGAACTAAAAAGTTGCCCCTGCCTGAATGAGGTAGCTGCCCTGTATCTGATGGTGGTATATAGTGATTGCACAGGATCTTTGGCTTAACCCTCATACCTTGCAGTCACCACAGGTACCTTTGAGAAGGTAGGATTATATTAACTAGGGATGTTCATAACTGCAGAGGTTTGTCAGACTCCAGCTTGAGACATTTCTGAGACACTGAGCTTCTGAAATAGTCATAATCTTTAACTTCAGTGTTAAACCTCTGCCTCTGTTCACTTCAGAGGCAGCTGTATATCTGTGGCGTATAAAATGATTTCTACTGGTATAAAACAATAGCAAACTTTCCAATACCTTTTTTTTAAAGAATTTTTTAAACTGTTGTGATGTTTGCCCAGTAGCATGCCCTATCAACACGCAATACCACAGCTCTTGTAGTGTTAATCTGGCCATCTACATCATAAACAGTTTTGCAGGCTAGTCAGAAAAGCAGGGTCAAAGCTGTGCGGTGTGGTTTTGGCAACTCTCCTGCCGTTCCTTCACACTTATACTTTTTGTGAAAAGGCATCTGTTAACCCCGAGAAAATATGCTAACCAATAAGTGAAAATGTACTTGTTGTGGCTTGGCTACCTTAGTTACTATTGTGGAGGGTTACTGAGTCACCTTCTCAGCCTGCACACCTTCTCTCCTTCTTTTTCCGCAACAACCATGGCTTTGAAACAGCAGCTCAGTGCTGGGCCATCATAGCGGTAGAAAAACCCATCACCACGAGTGATTTCCTGCTGGTGAGTAAATGTTATTGCAGAGCTGGAGATTAGGAAATGAAAAGCAAAGTTAAGGACCAGGAGATCTCTCTTGAGCAAAGCGTTTATCTGAACAGCCTGGAGTGTTTATCTGCTGCTTTTCTGGCTTTTTTTTTTTTTTCCTTCTTCTGGTAAAAGAGTGAAGAATAGGTACTGAGTTCCAAAGCACTGACTCATGGGGCCACAATGAAGCATTAGGATACAGCCATTTCCTACCTTTGTTTGAAATCAACCCTGTAGCCCTGGCGGATGCGGCCCTCGGCTGCAGGGCTTGGTGGAAGGAAATGCTTTTCGTCTTTATTGAGTACTGAGTGCTGTTCAGCAACAACTGTGCGCATCGCAGGCGGCGAGTGTGGCATAAAATGCTTTGCCGTGTGTTGCCATACCTCGTAGCCACCTGAGGCTTCTAGGTGGCTGACCTGCGCGTCAGGAAGAGTACTTGCCAGGTAGTTAGAAAAGTGTGGTGAGGGAGGTAATGAATTGTTAGAGCACTGCCCACTTGCACCGTATCTTCCTGAGGTTGTTTCACAGGTGTAAATAAAATATCGGCAACACTTCTTTGAATCGGAGAAATAATTGTTATGGCAAGATGAAATTAAGCGCAGAAAAAAAGTATTTGTCTTGCCTGAAGTGATGCTATGGATTCTTCCGCTGAACTGAAAATAGGCTGTATGAGTTTGGGCTCCTGTTTTTCTGCTCTCACCACTTAACTCCACTTAAATCTGGGTGTCATAAACTCAGAAAAGACAGCACATTTGCATGTAGTGAGAGCGAATGCCTTAAAAAAAACACAGCTCCCAGGGTATGTAAAGCAATGAAGCACTAAAAGAAACAATGGGAGTACTAAAAGAAAAACAATGACAATTGGAAACTTATGTGGTCTTTGTGTATTTATCTTTGGCCTTGAAATTCATTGAGACTTTTTTGCAGTGTTTTTTTCTGGGTTCTTCTGTAAATGACTGTTGTGACGTTTCATTTACCAACACTAGACACAATTTTTTAAATTTATTTTTTAAACTCCCTTTAATCTGTGTAGTTTAGTGATTTCATTGACATCTCAGAGGCAAATTGTTTGTGGATGACTTACCATTCTCTTCTTCAATAGTGCCTTATTGGCATCCGCAATCACTGTTAGTGAACACATTAAAAAAAAAAAAAAAAAGGAAAAAAGTATAATCCTGGAAACTCTCCAATGAGGGGTTAGGAAACGACGTACGGACAAATGCTCCTGCTTGGAACAAAATAGAAAATGGTCCCTGGTTCATGTGTTTGTCTCTGTGTGTGTTTTTAGTTTTTGTTAAGCCAAAATTAAACACAGTAGAGTTCACTGTTTGCTAATCACCATGTGTTTACTTTCCCTTCCAAAACTGAAGTTGCCAACCAATACATTTCCTACCCAGTGCTATGAATCTGTCCAAATAAATAGGGGAAGTAGTAAAACAATGACACTATATGAAAATACATCTTCATTCATTAAACAGAGTCCAAAAATTTTTGTGGAATTTTGCAGTAAGAGAGAAATGTGCTTCTTATGGGCTCTGCAGCATATGAAAAAATAATAGCATAACATGAATGGTGTTCCCAAGCAAAACACTTATCCTGTTGATTTACAGAGATGAACATTGATTTTTTTATGCTATGGTCCCTCTGTAATCCCTGGGGACTGGTGCATTTTGGGTATCTCATGGTTTTATGTTAATTGGGAAGGTAAGCGTCTTGCAGAGAATAAATAATCAATTACAACTACCTTCTCAATCATTAAAGGTTACCAATGCGTCCTTCAAAGTGAATTAAGGGCTTCTCTCACAGATCAGAGAAGCAACACCAGAAACATTAGATGCAAAATTAGGTAGTGTCTTTTGCTTGTATGACCAACTCATGTTGGGAGAAACAGTGTTACGTGTGTGACACAAAAGAATCTGTACCAAACAGCTGCCTGTCTCTTCCCACCTGCCAAATTAAATTAATTTACAGAATTTTTGGTCTGTAGCAGAACTTACGCTGATGTCAGCAGATGGTTTGCAAACGAGTCAAAAGTAGTATTAAGCCTCAATGTTGGCTGTCACTGAGCTGGAGGATGGGAGATGACTTTTTTCAACACCTCATGCTGTGTTACACACATTGGGCAGAAAATAAAAAGCTACACAAAATGCACAGAAGCAGACTCTGATATGAAGATTAACAATCCTAGTTCCTCAAGAGGAATCCTAGACCTCATCCAAAA
>NW_009259860.1:2922695-2992816 GCF_000687185.1 Egretta garzetta
GGGTTTCTGTATGAATCATCTACACTGCTGCCTGCTGCGGTTCCCCTGTCCCGAGGGTGGGTTGGAACTACGTACAGCCAGCAGTGAGCCTCAGGGGAAAGTATGTGGTGTGTGTAGAACTTCATGGGGACCCATGCTTTTAAGACCCCTTGTTCTTGAGATGCAGTCCTGAAATGACAGGACATTCTGCCCTGGGGATGCTCCGTGATTGTCCTTGGCAGCAGGTCAGATAACTGCCTCTTTCTTCCAGCAAACCACCCACTTGTTCTCTGTAGATGTGATTTTTTGAACGCTGTCCAAAGCATGATACATTTAAGTGTCCACACTTAAATCTGAAGACTTGCCATGCAAGGTGATGTCCTGGGACTGTCCGATGGTGCATTGTAGCAACTACAGCATTCCCACTCTCATCTGTGGGGGGTTTCCTTGGAGTGCCTATAGCAGCTGCAATTATCCTTTCTGTTGATATTTCCTTTGCTTTTTGAATTGTATTTGTTAGTGTTTATGAGCTTGAATGCTAAGAAAAATGTTTATTTTACAGTTGGGAGCACATTCTTTACAGTGAGGAAGGGTGCACAACTGTCCTGTTATTCTGCAGCCATGTAAACTGAAACAAAACCAGCAAGAGAGAGATGTGAACTTGCAGTCCTCTGTGGCTGGGAGGCTCTGACTTTAAAGTTGAGCAATTACCCCGGGGATACCTAGGAGTTAGCCAGTTCACTGTTAGTCATAAGGGACAGGACCAGCTGGTAACATTCCTCGAACAGTGAATTCTGTGGGACTGAGGTTTCAAATTTGAATTATGAGATTGGTACGCAAAATGCAACTTGCTGAACATTATTTTATTGTTTGGATAATTTAGAAAATAAGGTAAAGTAGTACGGACAGTTGGAAAGCACTGGGCTTTGTCACATGGTCAAGGGTCTTTCACATCTTGCAAGACAATGTCAGGGTATTCAGAAAAGGGTAGATTTTTTCTTTGCTGTTGTTTGTTGCATTTTTTTTGTTGTTAGTTTTGTTTTGTTTTGGTTTTTTTCCCCAGCAAGGAATGCTTAAATCAACTGAACAGCTAGGGATGTGCCATTTTCACCTCTGCTGAAGGAGTGGTATGGATAGGGGATGACTGCAAGTGTGTGAGGGCAGCAAAAGCATCAGGACAGTGTGTCTGTGATTGCACTTGAAGATTTAATAAGGTTTTAAAAATACTTTTATTCACACTCTAAACACAGTTTTCCATTATATGAAGCAAAAGTCTGAGGTCAAGAAAGATGTGAACAAAATCTCGAAGACATTTGACAGAAATAATGCAGTTCCCCAAAGCTGCTCCTTAGCCAACCTACTTCTTTTATATTTGAAAAATCTGTAGAAATGGCAGTTGGAATAAAAATTTAATCGTATTGGGCACTGTGCAAAACCAGCAGAGACATAATATCTGCCCTAAGGAGTTTATGGTATGCTTCAAGGCTGGATGCCAGGAGAGGGTGTAGCAAGCAGTGAGAGCAAGGAAGAGGTAGTAGTTCTAGGAACTTGTGACTATCCTGTCTTGCTAGATAAACACTCTGCTCAGTGTCAGCATCATTCAATGAGGTTAGGATGCAAACAAAAACACTGGTGTATTTGGTAATCTTGGCTAGTCATCTGTCTTGTGACAGGCTTGGTGAATTTATGAGATAGAGCTACTGTCCACTTTATTTCTCAGATTTTATTATACTGGCTTGTGGGCAGGAGGACTTGTGCCTCGACTTATTAACTCCTTGTTTAATGGCCGGCTGTTGATATGCCC
Source organism: Egretta garzetta (assembly GCF_000687185.1). NCBI lineage: Eukaryota > Metazoa > Chordata > Aves > Pelecaniformes > Ardeidae > Egretta > Egretta garzetta. Next base: position 2,924,479 of record NW_009259860.1, read on the forward strand.
ACTCCTACAGAGGAACAATGCTAACGTATATCTTTAGAACATTTATTTCCAAAAGAAGACTGTATCAGTTAAAGTTAGTAGTTCAGGGATTTTTTCTTCCCTTGCATTTCTGATAAGCTGAGAAATACTTTCCCCATGTGAACATTTCACTTGCTGGGAGTCAGCTAAGAAGTGAGTGTACAGTGCAGCTGAAACAGATAAACCACTTTTGTGGGTACAGGATGCTGTGTTCTTTAGCTGCTTTCACTAATTCCCCTTTTCCTTGGCTTGTTTGCCTGGTGAGGGAGGCAGACTCTGCAGATCATGCCACCATTTCAGGAAGGCATTCTCTCTATGGGGCATCATTAAGCACATTCTCAGAGCTCATAGAATCTGAATAGAATACATGCTTACATGTCCTGAGCAGGGCGGAATGGTGGGTAATCAGAGGAGTTCTTAAACAGGGGTCACAATTTCTGTGTAGGCGTTTGTAAAATGCTAAGATAGTGTTGTGCTATGTCCACAGCAATTTTATCATATTGGACAGGATCACTGGCCTAGGATCCCATACTTAATGCTTGGTGCAGCACCCTGTGCTTGATAGCAGCTGGCGGAATGTGCAAGAAACCCATTAATTGACAGTTACAGAATAACCTGCCCATAGGGGAAGTAGCTTTCTAAGCTCAGGCAATTAGTGGTTTTCTTTTGCCTTTTAGCAGGAGTTTGTATACTTTGTCTTGAGTGAGCAAGCAGTTTAGTTTGCTGAATAAGAGATTTCACTTGGCCGCAGGAAACTTTGTAATTGTGTTGTGCTGCTGCTTTCAGAGCTTGCGTTTTGCTGGTCTGTCTGCCACTCACAGGTACAGTTTAAATGGAAAAGGGCAAGCTGAGAAAGCTCAAAGCAGAAAGGCAAGATGTATTTTAGCGAGACATCAACAGTAAAATCTGCATAATTTACCCTTTTTGGGGCTGCTATTTAAGTCTTTAGGCGAAAGCATGCATCTTGTTACTGATGCAGTGATGTATGTGTGCTACAAATAACCCATCGTGTTTTATTGAAGGATATTATGCTTTTTAGATAGTAAATTTTAGAGATGTAAAAGATACATTACGTACATGTTCTGATCCTTGGGCTTGTAATGCTAATCAGTAAATGAGATTTAACACCTGCAATGCCTAACTCTCTTCTCATCAGGTATCTCAAAGCTGCCTACTTTCACAAATATACTCCGGTTTGGCAAAGGGAGTCTTAGGTCACTCCTCTGGGGAAAGATGTAGCAGTGCTAAATGCCTCATGAATGCAGAGATTTTCCAGAAATTTAGACTAAATATTAAATTTTTAATTTTGTTCTTAGACTCTCAGGTTGTTTACACTATGTTGTATGATGTGCCCCATGTTTTTGCTATTTAAACACTTCAAATCTCTGTTGACAATCATCAACTGGTCTTTCAATCCCACAGCTGCAGTCCTAAAACTTTCACGCTGATTGTAATTTACATTAAAATGTATAGCTACATCACTCTTATTGTAAAACATTTTTCAGGACCAAGAAGAAAATACATTTCCAGTTAACCATGGAATTAAAATCTGATACTTGTTGAGTGTTTTGGGGGTACAATGGCAAATGCAGCGTTAAACAAGTGACCAGTCTATGCTGAACTGAACATTCAGTGTTGCTGGATCCTTAATCCCTAAACAGATGGTTTACCACAGTCTCATTGTAGTCCAGAAGTACCTCTTGTATGAGAAAATGCAGTCATGCAGAAACAGTACAAACACTATTGACTTGCCTACTGCTTGTTGCTGCTCCTTCTTTTCTCTTTCTTCCTCCTTTTTTCTTTTTTCTTTCTTTTTTTTTTTTTTTTTTAACAGGATGCAATGTTAGTTTAACTTTTATGCTCATAATTCCTTTTGTCCTTTACCTAGGATTTCTGTTTTGCTTCTAAATTAAATTAATCTGATGGATATGGTGGACCTCAAAGGCCTTCACTATGAACTGCTTATGAACTCATTTTCAAATAGGGCTGTTTTTTTATTATCAGAGGGCACTTCTTTTGCTTCACATAGCTTTTCATATCGTGGCATTTCAGATTCCTTAAGTCCTGTAATACTATATTTTGTGAACAAGAGAGAGGAGAAAATAGACAGATTTTTAGTTCCTGCTTTTGTTAACCCATTCTTGTTTTGGGCAGAAAAAGAAAGAGGTTTTGTTACTCAAAATTGAAGATCTGCCAGCTTGTAAAGTATTCCTTTTGATATGAGGGAGATTAAGTTGGCATTTTATGCAAGTTCTCTAGTATGCACCTTCGTGTCTTGTCATAAGGCATATAATTACTGCATTTCACCATCAGCAATCATTCTTAAGTTAATACCTACTATAAACCTCTCATTAGTAAAAATAAGACAATGAAAGTAGGATCTACACCTTCAAAAAGAGAACCAACTGTTAAGGGAGTTAATCTTTTCATTGCACAATAGATAAAGAATAAATAATTTTCACTTAGGACTTTTCTTTCTCATGCAATCAAAATAGTTTGTGATAACAGATCTGATGCCAAGGGTTTCATAAACATGAGGCTTTATTCAGATAGGATTGATCTTCCTTGTGTGCTGCATTCAAATAAGGTAGTTTCTTTGTAAGTGTGTAAGGCTGTGTCACATCCTCCTTGCAGCCTGGCTGCACAGCAGTGGGTCAGATTTTGATGCTGCTCCTGTTAGAGCGGGTGAAGAGCCATCACAGGGAGCTCTGCACTACCTATTTACAATCTCAGCCAGGGTAAAGACTGTTTTCTGGATGAGGAAAAGAGTGTGGCCAGACCACATTTTCTCTAAAAAGCTTTGGCCTGAAGTATAGCCCTGGGGCATGAGGCTGACACTGGCCCTGAGAGTGATTGTTGGCAAGTGTGAGAGTATTTTGTGCCAAGCAGAGACCTGGTGTGTCTTCCAGTCTTGCCTCCTGTGTAAAAAACATATTCTCTTCCTCTCCAGCTCCATCAAGCCAAAAGATGAGCAGCTAACCAACCAGATTTTTTTTTTTCTTGTTTTCAAAGCTTTCCTGAGTTAGCAGGGAAGCCTGGAAAATTGTCAGTGTGCCATCTTCCAGAGCGAGTTTCACTGAAAATGAAAATATACCTAACATATCCCCCATGTCATGTCAACATTTTAAGTGGCATTTTCTCATGGAAGGCCTGCTGTGGGATCATTGGCACCTGTGTTTGGTACCAGCGTTTCATGGGCTGCTGTACCCATTTGATGAATTTGCAGTTTTAAAAGAGAAAGCAGAGAAAGGGTAAAAAAGGAAGGGAGGGAAGGAAAGACAGAGGGAGTATGAAAGAGGTTGCAGATCCCATACACTGAAAGAAAGATGTGAAGACTGAGCTGTGTTCATGACTTGTGTACCATCACATACAATAACGTCTGTGCCATCCAAATACCACTTATGGGGTCACTGAATGAGATTTATCTCCAGGAATTATTTTATCTTGCCATTGGAAGTCACTCAAAATTTGTGTTGAGCGTATGCAAAGTGGAGGAAGGATGGCTCAGTCTCTTGTCAGTGTGCTGGCATGGTAATGTCAGCAGGAGGGAAAAGTGATGAGCAGAGTAAAAATAGGTTCAGGTGAGATTCTCAAAACTGGTTATTGATCTCAACAGTAAAACTATGGGAATGCAGCCAGGTCAGCAGAGAATGCTTTTCAGAGCCCTGCTCTTGTGCCAGAAGATGGGCAGGCTAAATATGCTTGAATATTCAGGAAATAGGTTTTCTGAATAAGACCCAACGTTGGCTCAGCTGCTTTGCAGGTTTCACATACATACCTCACAACTAAAGCACACAACCAAACAAGTTTCAGGTAATTTTTCAAAACCTTTTAATGCCAGTGACAGCTTGTTACATATAAACCCAATGCATTTCAAAGTCAAAATTAGCAGAAAGGTAACAGTCTGTTGTTGGAGTAGGGTACTAAAAGTTAGTCATGCTGAATTCCTCCCCCGCCTGCCCCAAAAGCAGTTGAAAAAAATCTATTAAACAAGGGTTTATTTCCACATTGGTATTAATAGGATTGAGCCATGGCAAAACTAATTTCTAAGAAATCTGCAATTGTATAATATCAATTATAATAATGATGAAAGATTCTAAATAAATTAGTTCTTCCAGAAGCTATCCACTAGAAGTTAAAGTGAGAGCCAAACCACAAGCTCTTTTTTGCCTCTTTGAAAGATTTAGATGTCAGATGCAATGCTTTCCAAAATAAGGATGTCCATGAGGGGGAAAAGAAGAAAAGTAATCTTGTTAACCAAAATAAGTAGAATTCAAAATTACTTTTGGAGCTTTCCTTTCCTATTGAGAAAGAAACAATAGGAGGGGAAATGTGCTTAAACTAAAATTTGGTTTAGATGTAAAACACACTTGCCATTGCAGGGTCCCCTTCCAGTTGCAGAGTGGGAATCTTCCCTGAAGTTACCTAATTTTATTCTTCCAAGGGTAGTGTGACTTTCTACTTCTACAAGGACTCTTAGAGAAAAGAGCGCACATCAAGTTAGTTCCTTCAGATGTGTGTGGTACATATCCTAGAGTCATGAAGCACTTTACAGAGAGAAATATCAAACAAAACCAACAACATTCCACTACTGACTTTTCTCCAGGCTCTTTGAGCCTAATTACTGTAACCAGTACCAAGTGCAAATATCACTTCAGCATAATGGGCCACCTTTGTTCTCTGGTTCAATTAGGCTGCAGCTTGTACGGAAATCGTGCAGTCAAATTCCACGGTCACCAGTTAAGTGGCTCTCTGCGTTTCCAGGAGGTTTAAATCCCCAACTGTTACATAAACCAGCATCAACTTGCCTGCTAAATGTGGGCACTTATATCTGGGATTCATATAAAATCTGGGAAGCAGTTATTTCTTACACCATATTTATGAATAATGACAAGACGCTGCCAGCTGGTGTGTGTAAAGTTGTCTAGACCAATCTAAGAGCAGTATGTTTTTGCATCTTTTCCTATGGCAGCTTTGAGGGCCAAGGAGGCAGACTGGATAATTTTCCAGTGACTGCTAAATGACCTCAAGCTCTAGTAGAAGTAATGCCTGCAAACTGCAGCTTTGGCTGCTGTGACAGAAATATTTAAAAAAAAAAAATAAAAATTGGAAGAGTATCAGCACTTATGCTGTAGGACAAATGTTGTCTGAGAGAAAAAGGAAGTTTTCTACCTAGGTCTAATATTTCATAATTTTGCAAAGTGGAAGTTTTGAGTCGTTATCGCAAGTACCTGATGTTGATCGCTCTTTGAAATCCAATCAAATGCGACATAGCGGGGTAGGCAGTTCTATCTGCAGTGTTCCCAAGTGAAAGACTGCATGTAGGCATTTACTAAGTTTATTTTTCTTTTTAAACCACATTTACTGATATCTTTTGACAGGCATTTCTTCTGTATCTTGTGTACACACTGAACTGTAGCTGGCTATACTGTTGTCTGGCATAGCTTGTTCGTTCCTCGCCCGCCCCCCCCCAGCCCTGTACTTTTTTGTTGCAAGAGGCATGTCTGGCAATAAACATCTAACACCCAAGCTGTTCCTAGTAAGGGTGAAAACTCTAACCAAACACCCTGGATTCTGAAAGAGGTGATGTGTGGGGATTTAGAAAATAAAGGAAAAAAAATGAGGTGTGGGGGGAAGGGTTGAAGAATAGTGTTTTAGGAAAGGGGGAATTTTCCACAAGAGAAGGGTGGAAGAGAAAGACAGAGGAATCATAAAGAAAAGTTAGTTTTATTGAGAGAGACGCCATTTTTCCCATAAGGGATATATGTTTTCACTTGGCATAGACAACAATTCCAGCTTACAAAAGGATCGCCACAAATTACTTATGACTCTCTCATTCTTAATAAAAATGGCCTGTAGATTTATTGGGAATATCCTTTTCTTTTTTTGCATGGCAACTATTCAATTCATGCTGAAAAAATAATTTATAGCTTAGCTTTGTAAGCAGAAATGTTTGATAATTGTTATAAATATAACTCATAAATCAGTAAATATCATACAGCATCTCCTGAGTGGTCCTTAGAACAGTCCTAAACATTATTATTTTTTAAAAGTAGCATACTTGGGTAAAAGCACTAATGTTAGCATGGGCACAGCTCTTGCTAACGGTTTGCTGCTTTACGAACTCACCTCTCTCTTTCCATTTTTTATATTACAGTGTGTTCACAGCTAACAAGTGCACACATTTAAAGAAAATTGAGTTCATCCATGTTTAATAAAAAGAAATAAATCTATTGATCTGATAAAGTCTCAAAAGAGAGGTAAATTTGAAAATGTTGTCTGTTACAGTTTCCACCTATTGCTCCATTGTGCCACAGTACTGTAGAAAAGGGAGACCAGTGCGTGAGTTTGTTTACCATTTTGTTTTACACCTGGATACATTGAGGTGCTGTGGGGAAGACTGTGACTCTCAGAAGGCATCTAGACAAACTGTGACTCATTAAACATTCCTGAAGCATGGTGAAATGGAAAAGTCAGTGGAGTACTGTAATATCTGGGTATAAATTATGCAAGGACAGTATAGTGTTGAGGGATTAACATTATGTAGCAGAAATTCAATTTGATTAACTAGATGATGCCATTCCTACTATGGTGGTATCTGTAGAGAAATGAATCCCATATTGGCACACATGTTTTAGAGCTACAAACTCAAAAGCAAGGCTTATTCAGTAAAGAGGAGAACTTCCCTTTCTTTTGGGAAATGAATGAACCTATGCGTGATGCTGCAGAAACAGCCCCATATTTGTTATTGTTTTGCAGTGAATACCTGCCCACATCTCCAGCGGATGTGCTTATCCATGTTTTGGGGGAGGAGAGCTATTTAATCTCCTGCTAAGACTCTGCATTTCTTGTTGAAGCATGAGTAGGTGTTAGGGTGATTCTGTGACTGAATAGGTGGAGGGAGCAGATTCCCTCCTGTGATGGCTGCTGACTGCTCTGTATCCCTGCCATGCCTCCTCCTCAGGCCTGCTTAACCTCTGGCTTTTCATCAGGACGCTCAGCTTCATGGCCTCTTTTCCCTCGTGGAGACTCCAGCTTTCTTGGCCGGTCACCAGAGTGGATGGGTCTCACTACATCTTCTTCCTGTGCCAATCAACAAAATGTCATTTGCAGTTTCTGCGCACTCTTCTCCAGGAACATGAGAGATTCTCCACCTCCCTCCAAAATGAGAGAGGGATGGGAGGGAGGTAACTTCCAGCAGTATCTTCTCGCCTTCTCCTTCACCACCCATTGCAGGTGAGGAACAGAAAAGAAGAATGGGAGAGTCAGAGAAAGGATTGCTAAATTGAGCTGATTGGAGAAGGATGGGTTTGCACAGGTGTTCACGTACATATTTTGGTTATTACTGGAGACGGTGCAAAGTCCTGGTTGAGTTTGCAGGTCTGGCAGTCTAGGAAAAGTGTAAGCCTGCTCCATTTTGTTCTCAGCTGAGCTGCAGCCCTGTAATGGCAGTCATGCAATAGCACCCCACATTGCTCCATCCTGCAGTTTTAGAGAGCCTCCTAACACACGCTGCACTTGGGGAATATCAGGCCTCTCCCCATGTTTGTAAATGGTGCACTAGGCTGGCAGCTGGTGTCAAAGACTCTGGTTGCTCTCCTGACTGACATGATCTAAGAGTGGTGAAACAACAGTTGACATCATCTTTCTAGAATATAAAAAAATTATAGAAACAGAATAGAAATGCGTTTTTCCTTTGCTAAGGAAACAAGTCTATACTATTTAATGCAGGATCTTTTACAGTTACTATTCTGAATAGGCTGGTTGTTGTTATCCATGTTAAAACAAGAGTACTTGACACACTAATCACTCTCTTGTGCGACTATTCCAGCATTCCAAACTTCTGAAAGCAACTGCTAAATAAATAATAATAATTAAAAAAAGCCCTCATTTTTTGTTTTGAGAAATGTCTTTTCCTTTATTTTCATTGCAGATGAAGAGCCTTAACTCTTTTTTGCCTAATACTGAAAAAGAAACCCAGGCAAAACAAAGCCAAATAGCAAAAAGCCCAAACTGGACTGATCTAAACCCCAAGGAACTGACCTTTAGAGTGGTGCGAACGCTCACTTGGAACTGTGTCATGCTGGTAGACATGACTGTTCATTTGTGTCCCTTATGATATTAGGAAGGAGAGATTACTCAAGCTGTACAACCTGTGTGCTCCATTTTGGAAAACAAATTGCTTACTGCTTAGGGCAATTTTTTGAGATCTCTACCCTCCATTATAGGTTTCTATGCCTGTGAATTGTGGGGCTGAGCATACTAATCAAAACCGTATTTTTGAGAAGATGAGCATGTCCTATGGTACCAGATAGTCTTTTCCAGAAGTTAAGTAGAGGGGATTTTCAAAACCACCTTTCACAGGCAATCTCCTACTCCCACTCAAGGTGAATGCTGGTAGGAAGAATGAGTGTTTCAGTTGATAATCAGAAACAATTTGACTGTTTTTTCCTAAGGGTCCAAAGACTTGAAACAATTCAACTTAGATAGAAGTATCATGTTCAGCTTAAATTCTCACTGCAGTTTTTGTCCTATTTTTTTTCTGGTATTTTTTTTACAATCACAAGGTTGACAGATCTGTTGTTAGGATTTACAGATTGTTTTCTGTAAGAAAGTTATTTTTTGGAAAGCTAGGATGGAAGATCTTACTTCCTGCTTAAATTATTCCATTGGGCTTCAATATGACTACGCACAAGTTAGATGTGAATATGGATTTATTAGGTTAGGCTTATAAACTGTGGCGTCTGTGAGTCGTATGCAGCTAAAAAAGCATATCTCAGAGATGGCTGACATTCAGTTGTGTGTGAAATGCAATTTGTGGGCCAAACTTTGCACTTGGCTACATGAATCTGCATTAGCTCTAATGAAGTTTGTAGAATTACTCCTAGTTTACCTTGGAGTCATTAAGAGATGCCATTCACTGCATAGATTTAAGTACACATTTATGGTTCTAAACATTTTTTGGGACACAGGATTTATTAGCTGTTTTAACATCACTGTATCTTTCCTTATTTTCCATCCCCAGCCAATGGAGAATCTTTAGATTACCAGGTTGCTTGATGTACTTTGGATCGGAAAGGTGTGATCCTGAGCAAACATGTTTCAGATCATGTAAATGAATTGGGTACATTTCCAGGTGCCTAAATAAGCTTTTGTTAGGCTGCCTTTGATACAGAAATATGTCATTGCTGTTTATGGATGAAATGGTTGGTGGTCAGTGGCAGCTAGATCAATTGGAATTTGACATAGTTGTGTCATTTATTTTGTAAGCTGCTTTCGTAGCAAGTGCTGTTGGGTTTCACCCTTGGCCTCAACAACCCGTCTGTTTCACTACTTGGCGTCCTCTGAAGACACTGCTAATTTTAACACATTTTGTGGTTTTGTAATGTGGCAAATTCCCACTAGGTGCTAGACAAACAACTTCTGCATTTGTGATTTAAGCCACACTTGAGCTGGGGCTGTCAGAGGTGAAAGATTAATACATCATTCCAGCTGATTAGTTGGTTGTCCCTCCCAAATCCTTCAGGGATGTTTGCACACTGGAAATTTTATGTAACTTTTTAAGTTTTGAATTTGAAGTTGTTGTCAAAGTACCCAAAACTATTACTACAGCACCAGTGAACAGTCCATGGCATTTTAATTGTTTTGCTAAGGAGTGTGTAGATTTTTGTTTCACAAGTTTTCTGTTTACTTTTCCTTAAAAAAACCCCTGTTTAATATGCTGTTTTTTTCAGAATATGTTTTTAATCTTAAAGTACATGTTGATGCTTAATGATAAAGCAGGAGGAAAGACTGGTAACACCTTAAGGAAAATGCTCTAATCCTACAGCCTACTCACTCCCTTGGTTGGAAAATCTTGGATGGCTCTCAGGATATTCAACACCACTGAAATTTGCCTTTTCCTCTAAAAAGGATGCAAAACACTAAATCCCTTCTCCAAAATAGAATGTTTGTAATGTCATGAAAAGGGAGAACAGATGGTATCATAAAGCTTAAGGGGAAAGTATAGCACTTTAATTCAAACTGTTTGACAGAGCTAAAGACAGCCACTTAGTTACCAATTGCTTAAGTTATTTATGCCCCTTTGTGTAAAAGAATAAAACAAGAAAATTAGAATGTTTTGTATATTTCAGAGAGAAAAGGGTAAGATAAGGCAAAATGGTACTTTATTTGCTTATGTTATTTGTTGATAGTAATACCCCAAATGTGATTGATCTTATTAAGCACCCTTACAGAATCATTAGAATAAGTGAAAACTGATTGTATAATTTTTGGTTTCATAGTGGGCAATTTTACCCTGATACAGTGTGACAGCCTACTAGTAAAATACGTAGAGCTTCATAACTTGGAATCTCTTGCCATTTTCCCACCACTTTTAACTAAATTAGTTTTGCAGTGCATCAGGATTTAGATCGTGATTCAGTGCATTAACTTATCCCCATACTGCTTTGATCGAGTAGCAAAGCATCCATTACCAATGCCATATCCAAAGTGACGTTTCCATACAGACTGCCTGCTGTTTCATTCATAACCACAAAGCAGCCTGAAATGACTTTGCTTCCTTTTACAACTTGCAAGGAGTTAATGGACTGTGCTGGCCCCCTGCCAAAACCTTTAAGAAACTTTATTAATGTGTTATGAGGCTGGGACACCATAGTGCGGGATTTTATTGGTTATTCATTTTAATGAATAAAAATATGCATGCACAATTAAAACCATGTTTTCAAGCAATTGCCTTCTAGTAAAGGTTAAGTCTTTGACAATGATATTCTTAATGTTCACTAATCACATTTTTGTCTTTTTCTTTTCATAATGTAAAACTTTGTACTGCAAGAATATTAAATTTGCATTGTGAATGTTCCCTTCAGCACAGGCCCCACCTTTAGCCTAGAGAATACACTTTTCTGATGCAGAAAAAGAAGCATTGAAAGCTTCTGGTTGGACTTTACTGTGTCCCTACAGATAAGCCATTGCAGAATATCATGAGACAGACTGTAAAGACTATACTGCTGTGGAGATGTAGGCAGCCTGTACACCATACATAACATATGAATAGCTAACGTAATGTAACTAGCTTCAAAATTAATGCCAGAAGTCAGCTGCTAGTAGGCCAGTTGTCTGATGTGATTTCAGTGTTATTTTGCAAACACTTCTTCTCAACAGCCAATGCAATTAGTTTCTCTTACACATTTTTAAAATTCAGAATTCACTCGGACAATGAAGTAGGTAAGACCAGGTAAAGCTCTCAAAAGTTACTAATGCCTGGGAACAAGAACAGAGATCGTTCATTGCGTAAAGACAATGTGAACTCTTTTTTAAAAGAAGGTAGTTTCCTTACCTTTCCTTCCATTATTCAAAAACAAAAATGATGTCTAAGAGTTGTTCGCTGAGAAGCATCCCAATTTTCAGTCCCTGGATGCTTTTCTCTAAAACTGGTAGATACAATCAGAGAAAAAATAATCATAGCTTTGTGAAGATAACAATAGGAAATAGAGAAATAAATGTGGAATCGAAATTCAGTAGGTGATGGAATGAAGAGTTAGTAGCAAAGCAAAAAGTTTAAAACTCCATTGGCCTGTTTAAATAATTTACTACATTAGCACGTGTTCACAACCATTAAGTTTGCATAAAAATTTCCATTCTGTTTTCAGACTTCTCATTTGGACTTGAAATTTTCAAAGCTTGCTGCCTTAGAAAGCAATTGTCCTTTGTACATACTTCGATCAAAAAAGATGGCAATGGTTTGCATGTATAAGGAGACGACATTCTTTCTTAGTATAAAAACAAAAATATCTTGTGACTTTCATTTACACTATTTTCCTGGGAAAAATACCTGGGAATAGAAAAACCCTTACTGAATAGTGCTGCAGGGATTATTTTAGGTTTGGTGGTAGTGTGCACAGTATTTTCCTAGGAATAGTGCTTCAGAATCCCATGTGTAGTTTGGCCTAAAGCCCCGCTTCCTTTAACCTCTGATGGTCTACTGAGGAGTGGCCATAAGCACCTGTAGTTGTGAACAAAGCTCCCAAGGAGATGGTTCATTCTGTAGATCATCTCCAACTGGAGGTTTGGACTGAGGAATATGTTTTCCAAATAAAATGGAGGCATTCTAATAGACTCCATTTGCAAAATAAATTGGGTTTTTTTTGACACATATGCATGTGCACAGGTGCTGCATGGGTATCAATAGAACCTGAATTTAGCTTCTTTCTAAGTTTATATAAAACCTTCAATGCATGACCATTTAAGACATTAGCCTCATTTGATGAGAATATGAACAAAGGATTACAAGAAGTTACATTTCATATGGCCCAAAGAGCTAAGAAGAAATTGTATTGCACACTGATTGTAACATCTTGACTTCCAATCATCTATCTATCCAACTTTTTTTTTGCATACAGCTTTTATATACTTTAGGCAAGATACATTAGAGATTTCTAGACATGCAGAATAAACAAATAATAAGTTGATGCAAGAAGCAGAATTAACTTGTGACAACTTTTGACTCCTCATTTTTCAGAATCAAGTATACATTCCACTGTTGTCTTCCAACAGATTTTGATGGAATTTAGACCTAGCCATTAGCTAAGGAATGTGAGGAAAGAGGTCTTGCCCACAACTCTTCTGTAAAGCTGAAACATCTGTAGTGATGCTCCCGATAGGAGGAATCCTTAGATTTTTCCTGCCTTGAAAATTTTCAGCAAAAGGAAGAGAACGTAGGAGTAACTGTAAATAAATAAATAAAAAAAATCCTTCATCCTTCTTGCCTTTGAATTCCTCAGAAACCCAAGTGCCAGTGCCAGTGAAAATGTGAACCAATTGGTAGGGGCTTTTCTAAATACGCAAGTGGAACTGCTGAGATACAAGGATGTTTCCTGCAGCATTAAAATTACAGCATGAATATCATGGCATTTTTTGGTACAGTAAATAGAATTTCACAGTCATTTGAAACCCAGAAGAGTTAAAATTTGTTCACTTTGGTTTTAGCAAACCTGTTGGCAGTAGCATGCTGAATGTGGAGACTGGGGATGGGATCTCATTTTCTTGCTGCTTACAACATGAAAGTGTTGAGTTCCATGCAAATATATACTACTCTTTACCCCAGGTTGCTGGTCCAGTATCAGACCAGTCAGATAAAGTGAGACTCTGGAATTTGAGCTTAAGAAGGCTGTTTTTACATGTTTATTTTTTGTCTTTAACAAATGAACAGAAATGTATTCTTGAGCACTTTTAATATTTCTTTCAATCCAGCTAGGTAAAAAGGGAAAGTTTTGGGATTCCCAGTAAACTAAGTACGTGGTCCTTCCATAAGGGAAAATGGCCTATATTTGTTTTGTGCTGTAACTGAAAGTGCCGTGTTAAGCCAGCAAGGAGGAGAAATGGGGAACAGGTAGATTTTTTTTTTTAAAGTACATGCATGCACTTGAAAAGGAGAGTGGCATGATACTCACAGAATGAAGCTTCACCTGTAGAGGCTGTAAGCAGCAGATAAGATAGAGAAAAAGACATAATTTTGTGAGGATACTCTTTTATATACAGGAGATTAACCATGGCAGATTCTTTGCAAAATAAAGGTGACAAAGATGTCCCTGTGCATATCTGACTGATATAATATTTTGAACATCATCCCTTGCTAGCTCTTTTTTGTCTTTTTTTTTTTTTTTTTAGAGAACAGTTTAAAGGTGCATTTATTAAATATTAATAGGAGAGAAACCAATTGAAATTGCATGTTTATGCAGTCCCTATGCTCTTTGGAACCTTAACCCTAGCTCACTGGTACTTTACAAGGACATCAGCATTACATAGCTGTGTGACTTTGACCCTGATTACTAATTAAACAGGGGGTGAAAGTCGCTTAATTCAGGAGCATTTTGAGTAGACAGAACTATGACAGTGAATGTCCTTTGTGTTTACAGGGAAAAGATTCACTCGATAGAGTAGAAAGGATTAGAAATGAAATAAAAGTTATATAAATAATTGACTGGGCTCGATCTGAAGTGTTCTGATGGAGCAGTGTGGCCATAGACAATGGATCAGTTGAACAGCATTTTCATAAAAAGCTCCTGTTCACATCTTACTATATGTAATGATAGTTGATAGGGAGGCTTAGGACAGTTAATACACAGGGACAGGACCCACAAGACAAGCTTTGTATTCACTTAGTGTCTGTAAGGTTGCGATTCTTCTACTAATGGACCATTTTCTTCTGTTATGGAAACTTCTGACTTTCTTTTTTAATTCCAAGTGATTGTAAAATGCTTGTACAGTCATATTTTTTAAAGGAAATTCAGTGGAAGCATCATGATACACTCAAGTGTCACTTGTCATTACCCAAACCACCAGGTCTTCTTCTCGAGAAGCTGTTCAGTAGAGCAGTAAGAAAGCAGCGGTCTCACTGAAGGCTCAAAATGCCTCTGCTTCAGTCATGGTCAGTTATGATTGCAGCAGAGTAATCAGGCCCATTTATATTTGGTTTGACAACGGACACAGTGAAAGAATGCTCTCCTGTCTTTATTATTCAGGCCCAGGACAGAATAGCAAATGTTTCCTAGTTCTGGCCAAGGGTGGGATAGTTTGGTGGGGACATCCCTCTCAAATCAAATACAGAGAGGCTGGAACAGCAGAGGCTTGAGGTGTGTGGAAGGGTTTTGTACATTTTGTTTTTTGCTTGGAAAAGAGAGAGATTTTCTTTAAAAGTGGGCAAATGCCTTCCTTTCCTTCAGGAAACCCCTCCTCCCCACTTTTTTCCCAGTTATGGGATACTTGGAGCAGTCCGTATGCCTTCCCACCTGCCACCATGCAGGGTGTCCTGGTGAGCCTGGTCTGACCAACCTGTGGTGCCAGATCCCACACTTGTCTGGAAACCCAGCTCCTTGCCCCATTTAAAACAATCAGATGGTTTTAAAACCAGCTTTGGCTTTTGCCCTTCACACAGGACAACATTAGGTCGACGACATTTCAGGATAACTGTTTGGCAGCCATTTTAGATACTGCCTGTGCTGAGAGCTCTCTGGCTGCCAAAAATTGCAGACACTCTGTGCCAAAACACTCTTGGCAGTAGAGATAAACTTTGCAGAGATACACAGTCCAGAAATATCTTATAATTACAAAGCACAGGGGGCAGAATGTTTTTACAATACAGCTGTGCTAATGTAAACATTTAATTTGGCAGCCTTCTCCACCCACTTTTCAATTAACCGGGTTTATGCAGATACTTTAGGTCTGCAATAAACTTTATTGCTACTTCTCTTAGAGTACAGTTTATGAAACACAGATTTGAAGTATTTTGGGGGCTTTCTATCCATTTAGCAAGGCACATTGAAAATGTTAGGCTGTCATAAAGGGAAGTGTCAATTCCTGTTTTAAAATGCCTTAGCTCTGGCTTCACTAAAAGCCTTTGCTTTAGAAGTATATATTAATTGGGGCCTGCCTCCTTTGGTTTCTCCCAAAGCAAGTAACAGGATATTAATAGAAAGAAATGAAATCATTTGAAGAGGTACAAAAGGACATTTGTGCTGATGATCATTAGAAAAGGCAAGTGTTCCCGACGTTGCAGAATGGTGCTACAGAGAACAGCTCTGAACAGCAGTTCTTACAAATATAATTGCAATAATTGTGTGATAGCTGCGGTAATTGTTCTTACAGAGTAAAAGAAAAATAATTTCCAATCACAAGCATTATTCAGCCTTACACAGCAAAAGCAGCCAAAGATCCTTTCCTGCAAACTTCAAAATGCTGGAGGTTACAGTATTTTATAATGAGATGAGTTAATTGACTTCGTGAACCTGGTTAATGTTTTATAATAGAAGAATACATATTAGATGATATCTTTCTACTCACTCTCAAATACATTAAAGTAACTATCTCTAATTCCTTTTGCATTTTGTGGGAATTAAAACTTCAGTGTGACTTTGAAATGCCGAAATGCTGAGTCCTTCCTTGCAGTCAGGAGCTCCCCAATCCTGTCAGGGATTGCACCGCGCAAGAGGGACCGTCCTTGGTATGGAGGGCTCCATATTCAGGGTCTAGGCAAAACAGAGTTAGCAGAGTCACAGAATTAGATTAGTGTGTTCTCTAGGGATGACAGACTTCAGGATTCAAAGGATCAGTTCAGTTCAGACAAGCTGAGGAGTAGGAAAGATTGTATTTTTTTTGAAAGTATGTTGAGACTTCTTTAGTCGTGAAACTTGGACAAGCATCCAAGAAACTGCTATCTTGTCTGCTTTCATTTTGACATTTGTATTTCCAGGCCAAGCCACTTGTTGTTGTCGATAATTATGCAGTAGCAGCAGCAGAAGAAAGGCTGTTGGTTGTCCCACAGCAGCCTAGATGGTGGTCTCTGCCCCGCAGAGTGTTCAGCTTTGGTTTGCACAGTGAGCGGGGCCAGAAGGTGGTGGCGTGGGGCAGGCTGATGGCTGGTAAAGGGCACCAAACTGGCTTCATGTTTTGCTTCAGCTGAAGTGCAGAAACTTATTGGGGACTGGCTGAAGGATTTTTACTTTAAATTTGAAATGAAGGAAGGAAAGATATGGAATTAGATGCATGTGACAATGTTTGTGAGCATTGCTGAAGACATAGATTACCAGGAGGTTTTCAAATGGGCATGTTACGGCCCAAAAGCAAGTGAGTGAAATTAACTACTTAAGTTTCTAATGAATTCCAGAAAGTTTGATTCTAAATGTGAGTGAAAGGCCATCAGAAAAACAAGAGCTTCTTCCAATTGATTTGCCCATTCCTTATTTTCATTGAAGTGAATGAATCTCAAATGCTGTTTTTTAAAATGTATATTTACTTTTTTTGTAGTAGACATCAAATAAATATGATTAGGTTATTAAGTACTATAGCTTGACAACAGAGATATATTAAAATGCTACTTGAAGGAAGTCAGCAAAAGCAGATGTTAAAGCACTAACAACATAAGCTAGCATCTAGTTGTAAGGCTATTTCTGTAACCTCTTGGATTATAAAGATTGGCTGGGAGGGAGTGAGTACACTTTATGGGTGGGATCCCACACAATTGATTATTGCAGGAATTCAGAATAACTTCTTCTCCCTCATCATTACAAGATATTTTCTTAGACTTCTATTGGAGGAGGTGATAATTGTTTGTCTCCTTACTCTTTCTACCAATCAATCAATAAATCAATCTTGCTGGTAAATTGGAACTATCTAGATGTTTTTCGTAAGTACTTCTCCCTTAATTAGGACCACAGTTATTCAGCATTGTTACTGTGATTAGAGTGTAATTACAGCAGAGAACAGAGTGCTTTTAGGAGTAAAATGAAACTTTTTAATAGACTTTGGCCATTTCATGAGCAATAAAAACCCAGTTTGACGCTGAAGGGCCTCATGAGTGAGATCCTTATTCTCTCCTTTATTTGGCCACAGAAGTCTGTGGGAATACTGATCACGGCCCGTAGAGAGAATCAGCATTTTGAAAAATGATGCTTTGTAATTCATTGGTGTTCCTTAAAATAAAATTGGTTGTCAAGATAGTAAAAGCCTGGCCACATGAATGAAAGATCTGAAAGGCAGAAGTGAGAAATACATTCTATACTTATAAAGAGATTATCAGTCACCTTCAAGAACACTAACTTAATGGATAATTGGTAAATAAAGATCTGCATAAATTGCAATCCCCCCCCCTCCCCATGGCTTTACAGAAGCATGGATGATATTTGGAAAGGAAATGCCTCTTGTGTTTTGTCTATCAATAAGCCTCCTAGACAGCTGGGTTTGTGAAAAGGCTGTTTTGTGCCACTTTGGGAGAGCAGAGTCCCTGTGAAGCTGCTGAGGGTCTCCTATCAGTAAAGCCAATCTCCAGGTCCACCAGGGAGCCAGGCCTTCCTGGGAAGCAGAGCAACATGTATCATGCTCTGCCTCGTCCGCTTTGAAATTTGTAGTCTGCTGTAAGTGCAAGGAGCCTTGACATCTGTAGAGTTCCTCCATCTGCCCGTGCTGGCAGTGCCGATGTCCCAGGGGTACCCACCTCTGCCTTTGTGGCCATGAGAACCACAAAGGTGCTGGCCTGGGTAGCAGCCTGCAGCAATCTGCAGAGCACAGTGCTGGAAGTGACCTACCTGTGCCTGCACCCGGGGTGGGAACCATACCCACAGCAAAGCCTGAAAAAGCATTCCTCCATTCGGGAGTTTGGGAGGACAGAGAGGTGGCCAACAGCCACTTTTACCCAAAGCCCTTCTGTCATCCCAGGTCACAAGTTAAAAGCTGGATGCTTACCTAAAGTTTGGGCAAAGGTTGGAAGTCAAGTAGTCTGGCTTAACCAATTGAGCGAGAATTAAAAAAATATTTTCAAAGAGGTGCAATTGGCCATGCACTGCGTGTCTTGGGTGTGCTTGAAAGCTTGGAAGCCCACAAGTGGGGGCTGGGGGCAGAAAATGAGCGCATTGTAGGGATCTCCTGCTCTGGCATTACCTTAGAGGATACTTTAGAAAGTCACTGAAAGCTCATACGTGTATAGTAGCAGCAAGCTTTTAAGCTCCCAGCCCTTAGATGGTAGTAACAACGCTATGTCAGTTCTTTAGGAAACACATAAACGGGGACAAATGAAGTATTCCCCTGTACAGCAGAAGACAGTTTAAATAGATTAGGCTCTGGCATAGCACTTAAGTTTATCAGGCATTTAGTGTTTAGGATGTACAATACAGCCGTATGTGACTTGCCAACTATCTGGGCTTCCCCCACTGTTTCTGGTTTGGCAACGATGTGGTTTTTCACCCTGTTGCAATGCTGACTGCCAAGGAGACATGGCCAGCTTTCTGCTTCCTGTCTTCCTCTTTGTCCTGGCGTGGCCTGCACTCTGCCTGCCAAGTCACAGATGCCAAAAGCTTATACAAAAAGGTCAAACAGCTAAGGCTTGAAATCACCTATGCCAACATTTGTATTTTCTTTCTATTCTTCTGTATTCGGCTAAATGGAAAGTACACAGTACGCAGCTGACACAGGAATACAGAGAGATTTTTGACAATAGGAATGTATGGATTACAGTTTTGCAAACAGTGACCTCTGAACTTTTAAAGAGGAATTCCAGGTAAAGCTCAGTGAAATGTGGAGTGCTAAAGATGTATAGTAACCTTTTTGTTTTTTGTGGAATTATCCCTCTCCCCTCCCCCACGCAGTCCGTTTTTGCTCACTCCTGCAGTTTTACTGTATTTGGGAGTCAAGTTCCTTGGGAGTTTAGTACTACACTTCTTTGCAGTTAGATCTGCAGGTACATTAATATCTGTGACCTGTTGTAACTACTAAGAAAATTAAATTTAAGGTAATATTTATAACTAGGAAGTTTTAATAATAAGTATATAGCTGTTCAGAACCTAAACTTCACTAACACAAATCTCAAAACTGCTGAATTGAGCAGTTTTGTACATTTTTTCCTCAGGCAAAATTTGTTCACCTGATTTTGGTTCAGCTTCTCTCCGCCTTGTGAAGCTGAAGCGGGAAAATATTTCTATCACTTCTATTTCTGTAATGTTCCTTATCATGACTATGATTTTCACCTAATGCTTTAATCTCCTGTTTTTTGACTAAACTCTAAGGCTGATAATAGTAGCCATAAATGCAGCATGACTGTTGGCCATGAGTTGTAAAATTGCATGACTGTAGGGGAAGCCTTCTGTCCAGATGATTCATCAAAGCCGAGGTTGCAAAGCACGGCTTTGTATTTCAGTCTGTCTTCAAAAGAGACTATTCACTTTATTCATCATCTGCTCAGCCTCTCCCCTGCCTTGCACACCTTTAAGGAGAGGGTGTTTGTTTAAAGAAACAGCAACAAACAAGAGGAAAAAGAGAAGGATCCTTTCAGCAACAGGCCCCTTCGTAATAGCCAGCATTTGACTGTCTGTCTCTTACTCAGTTGAGCAAGAAACCTGCACAGTTCTTAGTGGTTTTAGTTTGTTTAACCACAGGTATTTTCCTGGATGCTGAGAAGGTTGCAGGGTTGAGGAATATTCCCAGGCATATGGTGGTGGCAGGAAGAAGGCAGAGAGATTGCAAAGAGAAGGTAGGGAAAAGAATTTGTTGTTGGTTGTTTTGTTCATTCATATGGGTGGTTGCAAGTTATCTCATAGTAAATCTTTAACAATTTCTTATACAGTATTATTCCTAAAGTTAATTATAGACCTAGACCTTGGGTTAAAGGGATGCCAGTGTCATTAACGGAGTAGCAGTGCACTTCCTAGAGTCAAACATTGCTTGTGGACAACCGCTTCTTACCTTGACACACACAAAGCCACATATTCTGAATTCATTGCATACCAGGGAGTAATCTACTCACATGTATGCCCTCTGCTCTTAGTAATGCAACAGAAGAATCCTCTGTAACTGTGGATGGCAATTGTTACTATTACTTGTCTATTCTGAAGGTGGGTTGTCTGTCTCTGTCCTTCCAGCTGTGCTTCGCTGGGTTGTGATTTACACACTGCTAACTATATTTGACCCCTAAACAGAGAGCATTAGTAATGGTGCAGGAGTTGAGTAGTCATACAGTTTTATTTCTTTGTTGGTGAATGTTTTGGGTGTTCTTCAGTGTCAGGGTGGGGATAGTAATTTTCTCAGGTACCTCAAAGTGAAACATCACTGCAGAGTTTTCAC
The DNA here is from genome assembly GCF_000687185.1 of Egretta garzetta. NCBI lineage: Eukaryota > Metazoa > Chordata > Aves > Pelecaniformes > Ardeidae > Egretta > Egretta garzetta. Next base: position 2,945,104 of record NW_009259860.1, read on the forward strand.
AGAGCTTGATTTTGTGGACTGTTTCAGGAAGCTTTCTCCTGGGAATGCCTGAAATCAGCGAGATGATCTTGATTGCTGCTGTTTATTTTGTGACCTTAAAATTGACAAAGCTACCCTGCAGAAGGAAGGGCTGTAGGTATACTCATGTGTGAACAAGAACAAAATTCAGTTTTAAATATTGTCCCTTGTAGGCCATCAACCTTGAATTTGTTGTCAGCAGGGGCTGAACATAGGTAGTCATCTGATCCAAGGGTCTTCAGGCTGTACAGGTTGTTAAAATTGGTCTGAAATCCCTGTAAGAAGGAGATGGTCTTTGCTAAGAGGCACAAACTTAATTTTTACAGATATCAGGACAGTAAGGAGTTTGTTGTTTGGGCTAAGAGTTTATCTTCGCTTTCTAATGATTTAAAACATTCCAGTCTTGGTCACGAGTCTGCAAAGGATTTTGAGAGAATGTATTTTAGCAGTCTGCAAGAACACTTGAATGAAGTATGGAAACATAGGAAAAAATGTTTTTTAACACATAGTCCAGATACGCCCATTTACTGTGATTCTCCCCTACTAATGTCATGGTAAGATCTGGTCCAGAGAATTTGCCTTGTTCTGCCCCATAATCACTGCACTTCTTTTAAATGCCTCATTGCTTAATAAATGTTATTTCCTAACACATGATTTTTATTATGTATGTTTAGCCTAGTTTGTTTTTTTTTTTTAAAATGCTGAAACACAGTTATTACTGTTTTTGCATCTGCTGCTAATTAAAATGGACTTATGCTAATAAATTTAGGAAGACAGCTATCATTTTGGTGCTGACATATGCCTTTGCTCAGGGATCCTCATGCAGTTGCCTATAATCTACATGAACTTAATGCTAGGCAGTGGCGTATAATTTGAAATGGTGTAGGTGACAACTGTGCAAAGATACCCAAACTTGCTGTGACTGAGCCAACTTGTGTATGGGAAACAGCGTAGTGTTCAAGCTCGACAGTCTTCTTAGATTCATGTTTTCCAGGCTGTCTCCTGTACACATACACATACTGTCTAACAAACTGTGGTAACCTGTAGACTAAACTTTGTATAAAGCGTTAGTTTTATTCTTATTGTCATGGCAATCTGTCTTCATGTGCTGTTTCCATCTCCTGAATGCTTACATCATGCTGTTATCAATAGCTATGCATATGGAAGTGATTTGATTGTTCATTTGATTAAAATAGAAGAAAGGGGCCATACAGTAATGCTAGTGTTTCCTGGGGGGACACAGGGCTCTAAACTTACAGCAGACAAACTGGCTTGTTATGGAGCGTGTTTTAACTTTGTTACATGAACTAAATTTTGAACAATGGCGTATGTAGGAAGGCTAATGCCAGAATCACTTTGGAAAAATTGGACAAGAAGTGTGTTGGCATATTCTGTGATTCTGAAGGTTGCTTTGCTGCTGCTGGAGCTCTCTCTTGCCAGCCCTGACATTGCCTCTCTCTGCTGCAGGCAGGTCACATCCCCCTATTCTGGTCTCATGTGTGGAAGTGCATTGGTGCCAGTGAAAAGAAGAGCATCACGAGAAAGGTGTACATTGCTTGGGACAGCTTCAGCTTGGAGAGGGTTTGAGAAAAGCTTGAGGCAAGCTGACGAGCAGGCTTCTTAACTTTGCTGCATCCTGGGATCAATGCCTTTTTTTTTTTTTTTTTTTTTTTTGGGTGTTGGTTTTCTTGGTTTGTTTTCTGCCAGTGTGAGGTGTGACTAGTGGGCCCTCTGCAACGCTTGCCTGTCAGTCACACCCACTGGGTGGAGAAACACAGCCCTAGGCCAAGGTGAATTTCATGAGAAAATTGGATTTTCTCATGTTCTTGCCATTACTGATATCATACTGCTGTCCTGAAAAGGCTCTATTGTTCGTGTTTCACTTTTAAGTAGGCATCAAAGAGATACTGTTTGTTATTCAGATGTACAGCATCTCCTGGAAAACTGCTTGAAAACATAAAAGCATTTGGGGACTTCGGAGATTTGCTTGCTATAACTGTTCACGGGGGTAAAGATTGTTGTCTAACTAGCCAATTGGTCTCATTTGCATGTCAATGCAAATTTTAACAACTGCATGGAAAACTGAACTACAGAAAGATAGGCTGATTGTAATGAAGTCTAGTCTTGGCCTTGCGCACTTTTCCAAATTCACATTAAGTTGCTCATGCAGCACAGACAGATTGACTTTACACTGCTCTGAAGTGTTGGCAGCAGCCACGATGCAAGGAGGCTGGGCTAGGAAGGGATCTGTAAGAATGTTTTTTCAGAAGCGCACAAGGTGTGTGTGTATTTGTGGAGGGCAGAGAGGGACAGGCAGAAGGGAGGAAGGTAAGGCAAAATCTGAGAACTTCTCAGGTTTCCATTAAAGTATTGTCATCTGCTTGAAATCAGTCATAATAAGTCCTGCTCTAATTACAGTGCATACACCTGAACGTTTGTGCAGTGCACTGTGTCTCATCTAACTCCTTCAGGTCAAGTGAGTTTAACTGATTTGTCCAGGAAAAATACAGCACAGAGCTGTCAGGGTGCTTGAATACGCATAGGAAGATGTTGAACTGAATCTTGAACCTGCTATGTGGGTGCACAAGGGGGAAAATGATTAGTATTGTTCCCAGAAGAAGGATAGTGCAAGTGTTAAGTGCTATTTTTTGCTATAAAGTCTTTAGAAAAATCTGAAATACTCTTGTAAGGAATGCTGTTGTTCGCATTTATTCCTGCTCTTTTGGTAATGAGCAAGGGAGTTAACATGTTTAACTCATTAGACTTTCCCCTCTACAAAGCCCCAGACGTTGGTCTATAATTAAGATAACCCTGAAGCTATATGCATTTATAATTTCAGCACACACACGCACAGCTACATGAATATACAAACTTATTAAAATGGAAACGACTGTTTGGAATAAATGTTATCTTATATCTTTAGCCAGCAGAAAGTTATTTTTTAAGTAAAAAAGGGCCTTTAATATGAATGTAATTCCTGCAGTTATAGTAGACGTGTTGAATGTCTAAGGTTACTCATTCTGGCTTCATGTCTTGGAGTTGTTGGGTGGTGCAAACCCTTTTGCTCTCTGCCACAAACTGAAACTTGAGTTTCTGTTGTATTTCTGTAAATTTGTGCAAGTTTTTAACTCCAAAGACTTTTTTTTATAGCTGCAGACCAAATCAGGCTTGATAGATTTCTCAAGGTCCTGCTGTGGTGGAACAGCAGTAAGAAAATAATCCTTAGAAACTCTGGATGGTTAAGTAACGTTCAAGGCACAGGCGAGTTACCAGTTGCAGTATGAATTTTGAGTTAAGCTTGTTGGTTTTTTGGGTTTTTTTTGGTTTTTTACTTAATTAGCACCGAACTTTTACTCATGCAAACAAAAAAGTAGTAAGCAATAAAAATAAAAACCTTGGAATTTGAATCTATACACCTCTTTTTTTAGATAAAAAGTAGTACCCTTTTTCCAAGTGTATAATAGCCTTAGGTACTGCAAGAATGTATGCCAACTTTAGAAAATAAATTGAAATACAAAGAGCAAAAGCAGCCTCTTTTGTATACTGAACCATCAAGCATATTTTAAAATCTTGGTTGCAGAACTGCAGTTGGTATTGTACCTATGTCAGGGAATTTCACCTAGGTAGATGATGCTAATATGTTAGAAATTAGCAAAAGTCAGGGATATGCTGACATGTAATATACAGTGAAAGTTACAGAATTACAAAGCAGATCCTCCCATGTGATATTAGCCACAAAATGACAGAATTATATTGGGGAGGCACAAATGAACAAAATCAGATAGGATTTAGGTTTTTTTTATAGTTGTTGACCAATTTGACTGCAACAACAATACTATTGCTTATAGGGAGATAGGAACTCTGTGGGAAAAATGTTCTTTAAAATTGTTTTGTTTAAGATTTGAAAGACAAGGTTTAAACCAGGATGCTTTTTTTTTCTTTTTTGCTTACATGCTTTAAAAAAAAATACTTGCATTTTTTTCAGAACATCCCTGCCCAAAACCAAGACTAGGTTACTCATACATTTCTATGAGTTAGTCAGTTCTCTTGTGGCACATTGTATGGTTAGGTACTTCTAATTTTTATCTACTGTAAAAGGTCAAAGTAGACAGAAAATCAATGCATTGATGAGATTTTTTTTTACCCATTGTTGCTTCAGTACTCTATACATTATCTCTTCTCATTATTTATTTATTACTGACTTGCATATGCTGGAAAATAAACGTGGTGGCTGTGAGCATACATGCAATTCCAGTCAAATTTATGAACCATTGGTACAAAAAGGTAGGGTGATTTTTCTCAGCCAGTTCTTGTACATTACCTACTTAGTGCCCACTGATAGTTTTAATCTTTCTTTTGTCACTGTTTGTTTTAATAGCATGCGTATGCGACTATAGACAGGCAAAGTGGTGCATGACAATAGAGAATACGTTAACATAAACTACAAATTATGCGTATATACTACCATTTGAGACATTGCTCTCATACACACACTCTATGATAAAAAATTACATCACTTAAAGATATACAAAGCTATGACATTCCTTATGCCCCATCTCTGTTAGATATGAATTAATATCCCAGTGTTTAAAAATTGCACATAGCATCAACTGGCAATCTCAAAATAAGGAATAGCAGTGTATAGGCAGCAGCTGAAACAAGCCCAACCCAACCAACCAAACAAACCCAAACCATCACTCTTTCGGGGTCTTTTCTTGGTGTATTCCATGTTCTTTCTGCAAAAGGTTGTGTTTTACCACCAGTCATAAAGTTGAAATTAATTTAAATGAAAACATAGTTGTGATAGCATTGTGGGTCATAGATCAAACGTAGGAGATCCTTTGGTAAATGTTACAGTATTTAGAAACACTATAATGATGCTCAGCTTGTCAAATCATCAAGCCTTTTCCCTCCTATTTCAGAAAAAACATCAATTTTGTTTTGGGCTCCTAAACACAGTTATACTTACTGACAGAGGTAAGTCTGTCAGTCTCATGCTGTTCTTAGCTGGCTTGAAGAAATACTAAACACTGCAGTGCTCTAGTCTACTTTTGGAGTTTCCATGATATGTAAACCCCCAGCATTTTAGTTTAATTGGTGTTTATTTCCCCCAATTAGAGTATAGAGTGGTGGCATACCTAGCATTTTAGGAGATTTCTGTCTACAGAATAATAGAGAGGCCTTGTGAGCCCCTCCTAATATTTGTAAACTACTTTGTGGGTTCTTTGTCAGGTGATGCTTTAGACTCATGAAGTAGCATATGATTGTAACTTTCTGAAAGGCTGAAGAATTCTGCTTTTATTACTGTATGTTTTAGTGCATACAATGCCCTTCGAAGAAAAAATGCAGTCCTATCCCACAGTATTTGCTGAACTATGCTTTCTTTTGTACTTTTAAACTGTAGTTTATGATGAAGTACCTCATCCAAAGCTCTCTGGAGGAACTTTCCATTGATTTTAACAACCTTTGGCTGAGACCCATATTGAAAAAACCTGGTTCTTTTTCATAGTCATGTCATCATTATGCCGTGCTTAAAAATATTGTCTTATGTAGTGGAAATGTGTATTTTCTCTCCCTGAACTTTTTTTTGTTTTACTGCCCTAAAATGCAACAGAAAATGAAATCCTGACTGCATGGGAGTCAGTGGTAAAATCCACGTTGACTTCCATGAAACCAGGATCTGCACAGATGTCCTTAGTAATATACATTGCATGAAGGTGAGGGTCAACCTTTGTCTTTCACAACATAATGAAGTGGCCAGTTTGTTAATTGGCTGAAGGTATATGCAAGCAAATTCCTATTTTCTACATGCAAATGCGAACTTTTTCATTAATATGCTCTATCTTATAATTTCTTTCTTCTCTGAACACCCAAATAAGTGTTTCACTGTGTTCATTGCTTTTCATTTTCTGAAGAATCCGTAATAAAAACCCTTTATGATGCATACCTTAATGTAAAAGGTTTCTTGGTTTCCAAGAACAACTTCTGAATGTTTCTGACTATAGCTAGTATACACAGTATCTTCCAGATGGATAAAATTAAGCATTCATATCTCACCCTTTCCTACTGAATCCAGCAAGTTTTGGAAAGAAACTTCATTCTTTCACATTCATCCACATGTGGCAAGATACCTATGTAAATCTCTTCTTAATGTACATGTCAAAAAAGAGCTCAGCTAATATTATGAAGTATGGGAAACACTTGTTTCTGGCCATGAAAAAATATAAACCTTTTCTTAACTGAAAAATTTGTGTGTGTGTGCATGTGTGTCCATACATATATATAATATATATATATTCCATGCACAATTTATCTTATAACACAGCTGGGGAAAGTTGTTCGGTTTTCAAAAAGAGCAACATATGGTCTTTATAAATTGTATAAGAAATATTTTGAATCAATAAGTATTGTGATTTATTTTACATAAATAAATAAGGGAACTTAAATTAAAAAGATAAATCTGTGCATGGGTCATAAAGCTGAAAAGCTGACTATGCTTACTGCTATTTTGGTTCTGGTAAGTGCTTCTAGGTCCTTGAATTTCTTTCAGCTACATGAAAACTGGATTTACTCCCAGAGCTCCACTTCTTAACTAGGGCAGTTTAAAAACTAAACAAGGGCTGAGTCAGTTAATTAATTTAAATGAGATTACAAATCAGAAACACATTACGTAATGTTGATTTAATTACCATTTTTTATTTACCTAATTACAACACTCTGAAGAAAAGTTAACAGTCTGGACAATGGCCGGTTGGGTGACTTGGCAGCAGCAGATCTGAGCTGCTGATAAAAGTGGAGGTGAAGCGGAGAGCCCGCCATGACCCGTGCGGCTCTGATGCTCCGAAGTATCATGTGCTGCCTCACCGTCAGCCTGGGCGGCAGGCGCCGGGGTTGTCCCGTGGCGGATGGGCTCTCGGCTGAAAGGCACGGGGCTGCTCCCAGTCATGCCAGCCACAGACAAACTTGTCTGCTGAGGCTGGGCACGGGGGAGTGCAGTGAAAGGGGACGGCCCTTGACCGAGCAGCTCTTGCCCTCTCCCCACTCCAAAGCAAACAGGTTGAAACCCAAATGAAAACAGAGCCCAGCTTCCGCTTGCTGGGCCAGCTGCCTCCCAGCACCTCCATGCCTGAGCCCTGAAGGCTTTTGTGAAATGACAGGCCTGCTTGGGCTAAAACCTGGGTACCTGCCTGAGCCGACAGGCGACGCAGGTAGATACCTTAGCTTTCCGGGGCCAGCAGTCAGCTCTGTTCCTCGCTGCCTTTTTCAGGTAGGTGAAGGCTAGATGGCAGCACCCTTTCAAGGTAAAGAGCATAGGTCATTGTTACGGTGCCTCATGGCTCCTGGTGCGGCATGTGGGCACTGACGAAGCCTGCCCGTGTAGGATCAGCACATGAAGCCTTCAGAGTAGCTCCTGACACTGCTCTGGTCTCCCAAGAGGTCCCTCTCACACCTTGTGGGTGCAAAATAATGAAGGGAGAAAAAAGAAGTGGTGGTTACTTGCCAAAATGGAATTTGCACCGAGGAACTGAGGTTTTCTTGAGGTTTGAATACACCTCATACCAATAGCAACCAGGACTGTTATTTCTGTGCCAGCTTATGAGCCTTTGCACATAGATTTCTTTGGTATGCCTACTTAAATTTTTGGAAACCTGGTCTGCAAATGGATTAAAACTAATGATATGTCTTTGGAAAACCGGAGGATACCACAGAGCCCCTGCAAGGTGAGCAACAAGCAATCCTTCCTTGCCTGGCCAAAGGGGTTTGCCAGTGCAGTGTTGTGTGGGAGCCAGTGCCCCATGATTTGTACCCAAATGTCTAATTTCAGTTCTCTATGCTGCTCATTTATGACCAGCTGTATGAATAGCAAGCACATTAAAAACTTGTGGGGCTAGTGCCTCATATACTTATCCAACGCAATAGCATTGTACTAGATAGCAGTATTGGTGAACACAGAAGAACTCTTTGCAGAGTAAGGGTAGCAGAATGACATTTTTAAAGGACTCACTGCTTCTGTGTTGTGAAGGGTTTCAGTCTGGGACCTGTGAACACATATTGCTAAGAGAGTATACGCTGTGGCGAAAAGATGTGAGGCTTTGTCCTACAAACTTGTCTTTCTCATGGTGAAGCCTCACTTCTTTTTTGACGTGCTGGTTCCTACTTGTGTGAACTGTGGTTCATACTGTATATCTTCAAGGATATAGAATCACAGAATCATTTAGGTTGGAAAAGACCCTTAAGATCATTAAGTCCAACTGTAAACCTAACAATGCCAAATCCACCACTAAACCATGTCCTTAAGCACCTCATCTACCCATCTTTTAAATATCTCCAGGGATGGCAACTCAAACAATTCCCTGGGCAGCCTATTCTAATTCTTGATAACCCTTTCAGTGAAGAAATTTTTCCTAATGTCCAATTTAAACCTCCCCTGGCACAACTTGAGGCTGTTTCCTCTTGCCCTATCACTTGTTTCTTGGGAGAAGAGATCAACACCCACCTCCCTACAGCCTCCTTTCAGGTAGTTGTAGAGAGCAATAAGGTCTCCCCTCAACCTCCTCTTCTCCAGGCTAAACAACCCCACTTCCTCAGCTGCTCCTCATAGGACTTGTTCTCTAGCAAAGAAAGGGGTGGGGGGGAAGCATTTTATGGTATGAAATCAGTTAGCCAAAATTTTCAGGGGAAGTATTTCCATTAAATGCAGTGGTCTATGAAAATGTGAAAAATAAATCCCCCCTGAAGTTATCATACTTATGAAAACAAGGGTGACTCCTGCACGAATCCCATTTCCATGTTTACAGCATCATTTCAGCAGATACTTAATAAAATAAAACTACTTTCAACTTGTTTCCACCATAAACAAACTGTCATATCACTAGAGTTGGTGTGAATAATGCTCATAGAATTGTACAATGATTCAGGGTGACCAGATATAGAAATAGTATACAATGAAAGACATTGCTTTTGCAAAATGAAATAATTAGAAGTATTTGGGAAGTTTATCAATCCAATCAGTTGCTTTGTCAAAGTAAGTAATGTAGGTAGTAGAAGCTAAGTGTGTAGTAAAATTAGCAAAATAATAATTAATGGTAATGATTTAAAGTACACAGATAAAATTATTTATTTATTTGCTTTATGGATTTTTGCTGATCATGTTATTTGCTTTGGAAGAGAGTGCGGTATCTTGCTCTTTTGTTACATGAATACTTTCCTATCATGACGATGTTCTGAAAGTCTTTGAAAGATGAAGACTTGATTTGGAAAGTCTTATCCTCATGAGGACAGCCCAGCAGTGGAGCTGGGACCCAGGGAAGCTGCGCCATCTCCATCCTCGAGGGGTTTCATGCCCTGACTTTGTAAAGCCCTGAACAGCTGAGTTTGATCCCATGCCTGAGCCTTCCCTGGTCAGGGGCTGGGGCTGGAGACCTTCCCAGGTCTCCACCAGTCTGGGATGTCCCATGATCCTGTGATTTTTCAAGGAATACAACCATTTACCTCAAGTTTGTGATGTCAGGTGGCAACGTAATCCTGAAGGATGACAGTCTGGGAGGCAGTTGTGGTTCTTGTTCGTGGTAGTGACTGTCAGTTGTCAAGTCAAATGTCATATAGGTATGTGGAGGGTTGAACAGCATCATACTGATACTTCCATGGTGCCACATCTCTCTGGTCCTTTATCCTCCCCCATACACAAATCATGGACTATCAAAGAACAAGGATGTATTCACGTGCTGGTGAATGATTAAATTAGTGTCTGCTGAGATTAACTGAGTGCAAAGGCTGTCTCCTAGCCTGTGGCAAATGAAGAGTGAAAAGTGTTCCTTGAAACCACTGAGGAAGTTTATTTGATTAGTATGACACCTGTGGAGAATCTGCTTATTTCTAAGATATGGCTCGAGAAAGTATTTTTTCTTTTTACAGCTTCTGCCTCTATTTGTTTTCAAGGCCTTCAATGTTATAGTAATGCAGAGAGCCTTAAAAGCAAAATTCCTTGCACAGTATGGGGCATAAGGGACGTATAGCATAACTTATGTTTTAAAGACAGTATCCTCTCTTATCAGCTGAAAATGAAAGATTAGACTACTGAGGTGAGCAATACTAAAATGCCTCAGGAAGCTGGTAAACTGCACTGTGACTTTCTTGGCTTTGCTGCGGTGTTTGTCCTTCCTACTGCTACTTGCTGAAGACAGAGAGAGCGTCTTGTCCCTTACTGGATGGCAAACCATCAGCTTTTTTTTTTTCTCCCTCTGCCTTATGAAGCCAAGAGTGATGTATTATGGCAGCACCTTTCTTCTAGTGTATGGCAGGGGAAATGGATATTTTTTTCTCATCAGCAGTAGGCCCCAACAGTCAGTTTTTCTTAATCCTGTCTGCAGTGAGATTTGCCTGCATTCACAGATGCTTATTGGGATTGACCCCTAGAAATGAAAACATGGGATGCAATTCAGTATAAAATATGCCAGCTTCTCGATGCACCCTTTCATACCGTCTTCTAAAAGAAAGAGTAATTTGAGATAAAGAGTTTGAATGTCCTGGTGGTAGCCATGCTGAATCATGATAAATTATACATAAAGTGTATCGGGGTTACATGAGTAACTACCAGATAAGATTAAAGGCTGGATTGAACCATTCTTGTATAAACTATTCATCCATGGGGCAATAACTTATCAGGGCATCAACTGCTGACTGTCGGAGCAGTCAACACCAAGAAGAGTGGAACATAAGGTATGCTCACTGTAGTTGTGAGCTACCTATGAAAGCCATTCTGTGGAAATGTGTAGGTGAACTTTTGCTCTGCAGCAAATAAGGATAAGTACTTCTGAGATCTGTGTGGCAGAATTTTTTCAAGGAAAGCAAACTGACAGTAAAATTTGGGAAGGGGGTTGTTAAAACAAACTGACAAACAAAAAAAAAAATCCAAAGGAAAAGAATAAACTAAGGGAACTTACAGTTGGGAGCTACCTAAATGACAATGTTCAAAGTATCAGTTTCATCACATTTACATGATGGGTTTTATTTGCTACTAGTTGTATAGGTTTGCTTACAATTTCTAGCTTAGGAAGTTTTGGGTTCTTTTTTTTTTTTTTAATGCAACAAAATTGGTGGGAAAATTAAATGCAAAACCAGCTAGACAGTCAATGAGTCTGGTTTATGTCTTTCTCCATCGTATTGGAAGAAAAGCCTGCAATTTTTAAACCCAGGGCTCATGTTAATTAATGATCTTGTGCAGATGAGGACAAAGAAAGATTTAAAGTGTTGTAACATGTCTTTTGCTTCCTTAGTTTCTGTGGCTTGCCAGAAATGCTTCTTACTCCTTCTTTTAGAAGCGTTGCTCCAATATATCTTTTCATTCAATGTTCTGCTTAAGTATTCATATAGTTTATTCCTATAATGATCATGGCTCTCTTTTACTTCGCCAGGCTATTTGCATCCAATCAAATCAGGAGAGTGCTTTATAATTAGTGACACTGGCAAGAGAATTGAGTTGTCACAGGCCATCTCAGGTCTGAGTCTTTCACCCTGAGAATGAGATCTTTCTGTATGCTTTAAGTGCAGAGTTACATAGGTAGATACTCTCCTACAGAATACAATTCTTTGCTTTCTCAACTGCTTTAAGTGACAGGTTAGACAAGTTGCTTCATATAGTCAGCTTACAACAATTCTTTTGCTTTCTCAAGATCATTGAGACCCCGCTGGCAAATATGCTAGTAGCATACACTACTCAAATCACTGTCTGAGAATCAATCTGTAAAAATCATGATTGATGAATAGTTAACATAAAACAAAGCTAAGTCTGACTGACAAATTGTAATAACTAGCCAACTGATTATCCTTATAACTGGAAAATTCTTTGCTAAGTTTATCTTACTATAATATGAAAAAAGATTGTTTAAACTCCTGTTGATCTTCAAATCCTGGATCCAGAAAGTGGCCATGTTGACAATGAGAAATTAGGAGTAAAGGCAAATTGCTGTGCAAGAGCTAAAAAATATTCTTCACTTTGTGCATCTTTTTAGTGAATTTTAACAGGAGAAAACTTCAAAGGCTATTTTCTGGTAGGCCTCATTAATCCAGTTTCAAATCTCTGTGTTCCCCAAGCGACACTGGCCAAGCTTTACTGGGTGCATCTGCTACCAAATTGACATTTCATTTAGCCACGCATCTGCAGTAGTTTTACACTCAGACCATTGCTGTGTAAAATTAATCCTCTCTTATAATCTTAATTTAAATAATAATATGTGTAGTTTGCAGAAGCAGAGAATGCTATTAGAAGAATATTAAAGTTCACCTCCTGCAGGGTGAACCTTCCCATTGCAACACAGGAAAAAGGACATTTGTCCATATAAAGGTCCATATGCAGAGAAGCATCATATTTTTAGCATTTCTTATAGCTGATTGAGTTTTCAAATTAACTTGATTTGATTTTTTAAAGGGATGTGCTGTATCTTCATGAAAAGGAACAGACATGCTGAATGGCTACATATTGTGCTGTACAGTGGGATTCTTAAGAGTACCCAAGTGTTCAAAGCTGTGCAGAATCTGACTCAGAGGCCTGCCCTTCATTCTTCCTACCCAGGGTCGAAGAAGATAAGAGGAAATTTCATGTGAAATTCGGTATCTAGTGTGTATTTATTTGTGTGCAAGAGTGATTTCATTCAGTATTGGATAATTTTTTGTGCTTTTAATACCATTGGAACTGTGTTTCACATGTGCCTTGGTCTTCCAGTACTCTGGTAGATCCCCAGATGCTTGTCTTCTCTGACAACCGTCATTCAGATGAATTCAGCAGTACTTGAACTGTGAAATGGATTTCCATCTCAGATAACATTTCTGTAGAGTCAAGCTTGTGTTAACTTAAACTGCTTGAGACACATGTGTGTCAGGCCATGTTTGCTAAGCTACATAACAGATGGCAACAGATTTCAGTGAACTTCTTGTAGCAGGTGGAGGCAATCTCTCATTCTAGGTTGAGGGCTACATTGGCTTTAAGAAGAAGTGATGGAGATTGAAGGACAAGTATTTGTTGACATGTACTTTTCTCCTTTTCTTTTTTCTTTAATTTGGACAAGAACTCTGACTTCCCTCTGGGTCCATTTGCCAGTAGCATTTTCTGTAGTGCTATCATGCAATTTTTTTTGGTGATCTTATGATACAAGCACTGCTACATTTAAAAAAAATCAATATTTTTTATTCAGACTGTAAAACTGCTCCATTTTAAATACCTATATACAGAACAAATTATTGTGCTTCTCATTTCTTATTCTCTTTTCATACAGGAGTGTCTCTCATGTCTCTGTTAGTAACAATTTCTTGCAGTGGAGCAGGGTTTTGTTATATTATTGGTGTGGGAGTACAGCAAAAAGTAGACAGTTTTAAAAGCAGCTGTTTTTATGAATAAGGATATGATTTATTAATTAGTATTATCATCAAATTTTGTTCCTCTCTTGATTCATTAGGTGGATGTATCACAAAAAGAACACTCTCTGAAGTCTGCAGGGTTTGGGTTTTGTTAGTTTTTGTGTTACGTAATCTTCATTTCACAACAGTGATTCTCACAGACTAGGAACACAAAGCCTATATTGTATTAAAAGGGACAGTTGTATCTTCAGAGCAGTCCTGAGTCTGTGGAAGTGGTGTAGGCCTTTGTGCTTTAAGAAAAACATAAATAAACAGGACTCATTACTGCTAACGCCATTAGTTGCCTGGTCCAGTATGTCTTTCTGGTCATTGCCTGAGAAAAACTACCTCTGCTTTGCTGATTATGCAATATTATATTTGGGGGATGGAGGGAAAGGGAATGAAAAGGTACCCTTGTAGATAAGTTTATAACTTGAGTATTTACCCAAATGAATCTTTTGTCCTTATTCAGTGATCTATGAGTTTCTTTTGTTAGGATCATTGCACCTTTCACAATGTTTCTGCTTCTTCATAAAGTGGGTTACATATAGAGTGTTTGTTCAATAATGCCTTCATGTAGAAAGTCAGGGAAATGACCTTTAAAGAACAAAGTTAAGTATTAGTTTGATATTGAAGAAGGGTATTAAAAGGTTGTGAGATACTTTCAAAACAAATTAGTAAAACATTTCTTTCATTTCTTTATAGATTCTGGACAACCAGGAAGTCCAAGCCACAATGATCCTGCCAAGAATCCACCAGGTAAATATAAGTTCCAGAACATGTGCATCTAACATTGTTTGAGAACAAAGACACTACTGTTAATAGTTAAAGAGAGCATAATTGATTGGTAACCTGTTTTGCACTGGTAAGTACATATAATCAGGACAAGCTGTGATTACTTTAGTTCTTTTAAACTGGCAATCCCTCAATTGTAGTTTCATCAACATTCATTTTATCTAAGAACTTTTTCTTTCAGTTTATGGTTTTTAGAAGTGGGAATGGGCAGAGGAGTAAGGAGTCAATAGCCCAAATAACTTTACTTTTATAAAAATCTTCAAATGCTACAATTATTCTTTTATCTCAGACAAAACACAATTGACCTACCTTGAAAGTCTGTGACCTGAGCTACCAGCTTCTTTACTTTTATTTTATACTTGCATTATAAAATGCAAATATGTTAAATTTTTATATTTTTCATATCAGCTCGGAGCAGTTTTTGAACACATTGTTAATGGGTCATGCTAGTGACATTAGGAATTTTTTTGAGAGACATGTCAGTGTAAACAGTCCTTTCAGGGATTCTCTAAAAATAAAAATTCAAGAGAAGATCAAACCCAGATTTTGCCATTCCACACTGTTTAGACCAAAGGTTCTTTGTGTTTTTGTGGAGTTATCCTTCTAATCCATTAGGCTGTGCTAGTAAATATTGCAAATATTTATTATTTTATGAATTTTATCGTGGTAAGACAAACAAGTGTGACAGACATACTAACACTTCCTAATGAGCAAGGAGTGCCTCCTGCCACCATCGTCATGCCGTATCTTCTCATTTTGGCTTTCAGAAGTGTCTATCTGAAATAAGCTGCAACTAAATCAGTTTGCTCTTTTTCTAAATGCAAAATGAACCACACTCTAACCAAGAAATAATCGTGTGATTCTGGTCTGTTACATATACACGAATATTTTCTGGATCTGTCCAAACATTAGGGAAAACAGCCTGCATTGTGGCTGTACAGTTTTGTACTCTGCATTCAATCAAAGTGTTTTCTACATGTGGTGGAATATATCATGTGTGTTGCATGTGAATACCCAAAAGTGGGAGAACCATCATAGATCATCATACAAAAAGCCATATTCCTGTAATATAAGAATGAGGAACATATACCGGAAGATTGCAGGTATGTTTTAGAGATATGAGGGCAGAACAAGTCAAATAACATGGTAAGCTCTTTTTCAAGTGATTTTTTTAATGGGATTTTTCTTTTTTTTTCTTTTTTTCCAACGGATGATACAGGCTTGAAATCGCTTTTGGCTAAAGAGTTCAATGCTGTTTCTCTCCAAACTGTGTGGGGTGTTATGAGTAGGCTTTTATTTCTCTATTAAATATGTGACATAAATTATGTAGGATAGTGGTTTAAAAACCCAAGCCAGCACATTTACACCTAAAAAAGCCTGAACAATTTCTTCACAGATAATAGCAGTTTTGTAAAACGTGGAGCATTTAGCTGTAGAATATTTATTTTTGTTTTAGAGTATCTCTGTTTGTGGGTGCAGGAAAAGCCAAATGGGTTACGCCTCATCATTTTGAAGGATCCTTTGTAGCCTCTGGGTTTGGGAAGCTGACGGCAGGGTCTGGAAACTCACCTGTAACATGTTTTAAAATTCTGTTTTTAAAGTACCATTTAGCATTTGGGGTAGGAATGTGGAAGTACATATTTCACCAGTGAGGATCGCTTCCTTTAGTGACTCTAGTCTCACCAACCCGCAGTCTCAACCTCAGGGCTTCTCCAGCAAGGAGTAATTTTGCTGCCAGCAACAGAGCCCTGGGGAGGGCAGCAGACAAGCTATGTAGGATTTCTTTTGGCACCCTGGTGGGGAAAGACCAGATGCCCCAATATTTGACAAACTCCAGTGTCCCAGAACGTAGAGGGAGATCGAGAGCAGAGAAATCTGTTGCTGGTTTCACCATGAAACTTTCTGCTTGAAATTTGAGCGTAACACTTTCTCATGCTTTGGAGTCACTGCTGGCTGTATTATTCCTTTATCTGCTGCCAAGTGGGGACAGAAAATGGAAGCTGTGCCTTGCATCCCTTGAAACCCTTCATTTCAGCAGAGACAGAGGCATAATTGAATGTCATCTGTCTATTTGAGGATACATGAACTAGCATCATTCAGCTTCCCTGTGTGATGCTGTCTTGGGTTTAACTGGCAGAGAGAAAGCGTTGAGGTTTGTGGGACTGCAGAATACAGGACTTCTGGGGCTGTGAAGGAGAGTGAGAGGGAGTTGCACTCCATTCAGCTGTCTGGGAAAAGGGCTGCTGTCCTGTTCTTATTAAACTTCACATGAGTTTTATTATTAGAACCAGGCAGTCACTTCTGTCAGAGCCCCAGAGGATATCCACTCTGAGGTTTGTTTTCGGTCCCAGGCCAGGAGCACGTGGACTGGCAGTGCCAAGAGGGTTTGTTCTTCTATCATGTTTTGGTCTGATGCCTGTATGTCAAGGAGCCAGGGCGTTGGCAAGGGATAGGTGCTGCTAGCTTTTGGATGCCACTACCTTCACAAAGACATTGCCAAGGAAGAGGAGGTTGGAAACTAGTGGTAGTTGGCGAGGCTGCTGGTGTTAAAAGTGGGTTTTTCTAGGTTTGGCTAGACTGTTGCATTCTTTAGGGTGTCTGGTAATTTGTTGTCTTAACCATGGAGGGAGGGTAATGTCACTTGCCAAACAAAAGAACATTAAGAGCACTTGCTGGAATTCTTTACAATACGTTCCTAAAAATACACTGACTCTTTTGATAGTATAATACAGTATTAAGATGGTGTAGCTTGTGGTGAAAGTGGTATGTAGCTTTTGTAGCAAGATCCAGGGATATCCTCCACTAAATTTTATTTTACAATAACTTTCATCTGGTATATTTCTAAAGAATGAAACTTGCTTTTCTGAGAGCTGGGTTGTAAAGGTCACTTCTCTGCAGGGACTGCAGAGAGATAGATGGGCTGATCTGAACTGAACTGAACTGAGAGAGGAGACGAGTTTGAACACTGCTGCTGGCGGCATTAGTCATTAAGTTCCTGGAATCTAAAAGTTTATGTTACGCTAGCACAGTGCTAACTATTCAAAATTTACATGGTTTCAAAGAGAGAATGGACATGTACATGGATCCACTGAGGGTGACTAAACAGATAGAGACACCCCTGGATTAATAAGTTTTAAAACTGAAAATACTTGGAGCCTTGGACACTATCAGTCAAAAAAAACCCCCAAAACCAAATACTTTAGGCCTGCCTTTCTTACTATTCTACTGGGTATCTGCTCAGAGCTACTGCTGAAGGCAGGCTGTTGAAGGAGATCTAGTGTGGCATTTTCAGTATACTGTTGTATTACTTGCTCCCTGCAAGTCCCATAGGTTTTTTATACAGCTTAAGGAAACCTTAAAAAAAAAAAAGAGCCTTGTTTAAGATGTGTGTCTCGAAATACCTAAAAAGGTGTGGGAGGATATGTACTGAAGACAGACAGAGTGATCTTTCAGTAAGTTAATCTGCTAGGAATAACAAAATTATGAGGGTGCATAAAAAGAGAAAAATATCCAGAACTACTAGTAAGCTAATGATATTGACACCATTGGTCTCCAGTGATACAATCCTTAACAGCCAGTTCTTGTAGTAGAGGATTTGCTAGGTTTTGTTCTGCTCTATTGTTCTTTCCCTTACTTACTGCCTGCTGGCCACAACTGTTTGACATTAATAAGGTTTCTTGCTACTCGCCATTGGTGTGAGGTTGATGCTTGGCAGACTTGATTTATTTATTCAACGGCGTTAACACTGCTGTGTCCAGTTGTTGCCATGTTGCTCAAGCTTTGAATGCCGTTTTTTTAAGCTGTAAGAAAGAGTAAGAAATAGCAATACTGACAGAGTAAAAAGCTATCTCGATATGACAATAGGATAGACAGTTGAATACAATTTGAGGAATCAAGAGAATTGGAAACCTGAGGGATTGGATGCCAGTTCCTACAGGTGCTTCATGTCCTTCATCTTTTGTCTTTTGGATGGAGCTGGGAGAATAGTCTCTTCTTGTCCTTCTATGACAAGGTGACCTGCCTAGTGGATGAGGGAAAGGCTGTGGATGTAGCATACCTAGGACTTTGGTAAAGCCTTTGACACCATTTCTTACAGCATTCTGCTTGATAAACTGGCTGCCCATGGCCTGGACAGGCATAGTCTTTGCTGGGTAAAAAACTGGCTGGATGGCCGGGCCCAAAGCATCGTGGTGAATGCAGTTAAATCCAGGTGGAGGCCGGTCACAAGTGGTGCTCCCCAAGGCTCAGTGTTAGGGCCAGCTCTGTCCAACATCTTTATCAACAACCTGGATGAGGGGAATGAAACTCAGTAAGTTTGCAGATGATACTAAGATGGATGGAATTGTATTGATTGTAGGAAGGCTCTACAGAGACACCTGGACAGGCTGGATCAATGGGCTGTGGCCAATTATATGAGGTTTACAACAACCCCGAGCAATACTACAGGCTTGGGGAAGAGTGGCTGGAAAGCTGCCTGCCGGAAAAGGACCTGGGGATACTGGTTGACAGCCGGCTGAATATGAGCCAGCAGTGTGCCCAGGTGGCCAAGAAGACCAATGGCATCCTGTCTTGTATCAGGAATAGTGTGGCCAGCATGAGCAGGGAAGTCATCCTTCCCCTGTACTGGGCACTGGTGAGGCTGCACCTCACATACAATGTTCAGTTTTGGGCCCCTCAATACAAGAAAGACGTGTTGCTGGAGCATGTCCAGAGGAGAGCCACAAAGCTGGTGAGGGGTCTGGAGCACAAGCCTTATTGAGGAGCAGCTGAGGGAACTGGGGTTGTTTAGCCTGGAGAAAAAGAGGTTGAGGGGTGACCTTATCACCCTCTACAACTACCTGAAAGGAGGGTGTAGTGAGGAGGGTGTTGGTCTCTTCTCCCAGGTAACGGGCGATAGAACAAGAGGAAATGGCCTCAAGTTGTGCTAGGGAAGGTTTAGATCAGATATTAGGAAAAAATTCTTCACTGAAAGGGTTATCAGGCACTGGAACAGGCGGCCCAGGGAAGTGGTTTAGTCCTCATCCCTGGAGGTATTTAAAAGACAGGCAGATGAGGTGCTTAGAGACATGGTTTAGTAGTTCACAGGTATGGTTGGCCTTGATGATCTTAAAGGTCTTTTCCAACCTAATGATTCTATGATTCTTGTGCAGGTCCTTTCAAGATTTCAGAGCTGTTCTTGTCCAGCACTGGCGAATACGAAAGATAACTTTTCAGAAGGTGCAAGGGAAACCTAACCAACCTGACACAGACAATTATGATCCTCACTGGTGAGGGAAGACAAGTGCGTTCAGATTTTTGCTTTTATCCAAGCACTTGAGTTTAGAGGTTATTAGATCTATGTTTCCTAGCAAGTGGGACCTGCTATGGTTTTTTTTTTTTCCTGATAGAATTTACCTCACTTTATCTGGTCCAAGGAATATTTTCATATAAATTTTGTAGACACTATGATGTCAGTTAGGGCTGAATGAGGAATGCAGATGACTCAGGTTTAAGCCTGTGTGCTGATGAATATTACATTATTTATATGGGGTGACACACTTTTATACAGAGAGATTGATAAACTGTCCTCCTCACTGTTTCTCTTCTTCTTTCTTCCACAGTAACCCATGATACGTTGTCAGGGAATTAATCTAGTGATAAGATCCTTAATCCGTATGAAGCATAGGTATGTGAATCCCCAGCCTTACTGTTCCGGGATTGGTTTTCCCCTTCTATTTTCACCAGAAATTTTATTCTGGGAACCATTTCCAATGAAGACCTGAGTGAAATCACCATCTACTTTTTTTTTTTTTTTCTTAATTAAAGAAGGTGTTGCCAAAAAGCATGCAACCAGCCTCACCTATATCTCAATATGCAAATCTCTCTTGCAGCTGTAGAGCCCCAAAGGCTTTTTTGTGCTTTCATATGGGCTAGCTGCCATAGGGAGAACATTATTTTTGGATCAAGCCCTAAGAAATGTGTAATAAATTTGCCTATATATGACTGTTTTAGATAGAAGTATTTCAGTTTTAAGTTTTAGAATGTATAGTTTCAGAAATAACCTCTGAAGAGTAATGTGGTCTCAACCTTTGCTCCCTTTTGGAAATGCAATAAGCAAATGTCTTTGAGTTTTGAATGACTCAGAACACAGATGGTTTCATTATTTTACTGTATTGCAAGCTACCCTCTTGTGGATGGGGAATTAGCCCCCTAATTAATAGGAATAGAAGAGATATTCCCTGGCCTCATCATTGTAAGCAGCTTTTCTTGTGGAAGATGCCATAGTAGCAGTTTGGGGATTCAGACAGAATTGTATTTAAACAAACTTATATTCATCTCACTTTTTCGGCATGGGATTGGATATTCTGAAGTGCTTGCTGTTTCCCATATGCCTGCAGCTGTGCCATCTCAGATAGTGATCTTCAAATAAAACAAGGTTGGGCTTGGTCAGGGCTTGATTTTCTGTGGAGTTTTTCCTTTCCCAAGTGCTCTGTGAATTAGTAATGCCAGTGTTTGAGAGGTGATACTCTTCCTTGTCAGCCCCTCAGTCCTGAGCCAGGTGGGGCATAACGGGGGTAGTGTGCAGCTGTGCTATCTCAACAATCAGAAACCTGCAGAGACTGTATGGGCCCTTTTTCCAAGAGGAAGAGCTTTTGGCCTTGCATGCTGGTTTGAAATTTGGTGTGAGTAATTACTACTGTCTACTGGCTTAGGATTACTTCTGAATTTTTGTTTGCATCGGCTCTCCGTCTTTATGAACCTACTGTGTAAATGAATGATGCTGTGACCACTTCTGATGCCATATTCACTTCTGATGCTGTTGTGTTCAATGGTGAGCATGATGGTTTTTACTCCAAAGCATGCAGAGCAAGAATTTACTAGAAACTCTTATGTTACCAGTTAGAATTCCAGAAACCCTTTTTGGCACCAGAAAATTCCTTTTTCTGTACCTGATAATCCTGTAGCTGTTAAAAAGCAGCTTCCCCAACCTCTTTTTAAGTCTTGTCTGGGACCTTCTGGAGTGGAAGTTAGTATGCATTTGTGTTAGTCACCCTTTCTGTGTCTTGCTAGGTTTCGAGGCAACTCACTTCTTGGATTCCAGAACATGGATTCCAGAGTCCATTAAACCAGGGGTTTACTTCTTCAAATTATGGCACTGTTGAAGAATATCATAGTTCTGCTTATTAAATTGAGAGTATTGAAAATCTCATTTGTTTTTGAAAATGGCACAGGCAGCTTCTTAGTTCCTTATCGTGCTAAAAAGTTCAATGGATTCAGGCAATATTTTTGTAACATTTGTTTCCTGTCCCATCGCAACATCATCGCACAACATCATCGCAACTTTCAGGAAAGAAAACCGAAACAAACTGTGGATATGCAACAAGGCTGGAGACAATTGTGCGATAACCAAAATAGCTTCATTCTCTGGACAGACCTTAGTTCAACTGCTTCAAATGATATCATCATATATAAGTAATAACATAGGTTGTAGCGAGGTTGTAGTGAGGTGGGTGTTGGTCTCTTCTTCCAAATGACAAGCGATAGGACGAGAGGAGATGGCCTAAAGTTGTTCCAGGGGAGGTTTAGATTAGATGTTAGGAAGAATTTCTTCACAGAAGGGGTTATCAGGCACCAGAATGGGCTACTCAGGGAAGTGGTCAAGTCCATATCCCTGGAGGTATTTAAAAGACAGGTAGACGAGGTGCTTAGAAATATGGTTTAGTGGTGGACAGGTATGGTTGGTCTCGATGATCTTTAAGGTCTTTTCCAACCAAATGATTCTATGATTCTATGGGTCTGTTACTGAAATCTTCTGTATCACACCTTGGCTCATGTTATCCACACTTAACTACCTCTAAGTAATTCTGGTTGTGTGGGAACCTGCTTCTGGCACTTTTTTTAAGATACTGGCTTAAAAATGCATGCAATAAGAAAACAAACTGCAAGTCTGCTGATGGTATACTAACTTACTATGAGCAGTGTGAGACTGATTTTTCACTACCAGTTCTGACTGTGAATCATAGCTGTATGCCACTAGGATCCCTGCTGAAATTAAAGAGCCTCCTGTAGGGGTTTGCTATTGCAGAGAACAGCAAGAGCTGATCCTTAAAAAGACAGTTTTCAAAGACTTAAACAAAAGAAGCTATAGAATGAAATTATTTAATCTTTAACTGTAGCAGTTTCAGAAGTTGAACAACCCTGTAGCAGCATCCAGAACATTGCATTGCATAATTTAAAGTCAAGCTACATCTCTCTGCTAGTATTTTGTACAAAAGGCTGAAGCTTCCAGCCTCTTTTCTCACAGTAGCTCCTGATGTTGAACCTGTCTCACTGCTAGGAAGTCTATCTACTACTGTATAATTCCTCATTTTAAAGATCCTTAAATAAAAAAGAACAGTAATACAGATTGTCTCCTGCACTGATTGGATCCTTACTCCTGTTTTATAAGTTGCTCAAAATTAAAGATGTATCAGTGAAAAAAATAGATGTTTAATGATACCAGGAAGCAATTTTATGTTTTGGCACTAGTCAATATGCAGTAGAATGTAAACAGGCGTTCTATTCATAAAAGTACAATTAAATCAGAAGACATAAAAAAGGCTGGTTAAAGATTTGTAAAGCCAGACATCACTGGTAAGCTTTTAAGTAATGTGAGAACAAGCCCTTTACAGTACATGTTAGTGCAAACAGAAAATATTTTTCGGTAGACTTAAACCTTTTTTTCTCCATTTTAAGTATTAGCATAGTTAAAAGCTATACTTGTAGCTCAGCTTTTGAAGGCATAGCGCAGGAATAGAGTGGAAAATGTATAAGGACTAGGACAGAATAATTTCTACAGCAGTTGGAGGCATTACTGAAGGTTTCTCCTGTTACTGATTGTATGAGGAGAGCTTGATCAGAACTGCTACTCAGCTTAACCTGTTTATCTTTCATCCTTGATGGCACTGGTCTGGGCATTGTAGTATTGTTTGGAAAATTTATTTTTCAGAAATGAGTCGTCTGTAAAAAAGGTAAGGAGAGAAGACAGATTTTATACTCACTCTGTACAAAAACTAAAAGGAAATACAGAAAAAAATCCACTATTATTTATGGGTTTTGGAAGTCAGAATTGCACTGTAATGGTTTTGGCAGAAATGCTCTTTTTATGGAACTCAGATTTTTAAGAATAATGACAATTAGTGAAATGCATTTTAGAGAATGTGATCTCAGGCAAGATGAGCTTTAGTAAATGACAATACTTTGTGCTTAGACTAGGTTTGAACGATAAAGACAGCAAAGTGTTATCATGACCATCAAAAGACACAGTAAATCCTCTGTGAGGAATACAACAATAGACTGTTACCAAGTGTGTTAGTTTCTGTACTGAACAGATCAGAAACACACCAAGAATGCTAATTTAAGGCTCTTTAGCACGTTAATGTCAACCATACATTAGGGAATGCTTAATCAAAAACCCAGTAAGACCTATACTGTATGGACTATCACCACATCTTTTTTTCTTGTATGCAGTGTAATAATGTGAATATGAATATTAACTCTTATTCAGTAGGGAGATCAGCTTCACAGGTTCTCACACCATAAAGTCGGAACGTCAGAATGTCCTGCTGTATACAGTCTTGCTGTTTATCCTTTATTGTATGTAGAGTGCATGTTTCTGCAACAAGTTATGGCAGTTTAATGGCACAGAACATTTTCCTATTGCACAGCTGGCATCCAAGAACAGTTCTGTAACATACCCACCATGGATTATCTTCCTAACTAGTTAAAATTGTTGAAGTCCACTGGTGCTGGAACTGAACATACTGTGTTTATTTTTCTGCACTTGGAGGCACTGCTGGAATCCACCTTCTCTGTTAGGACATAAGGCTCAGAATGAAGTTGCTCAGTGCCTGTGACATAGACTGTTTATTGTTGCATCCATTTTTTAATAATATTTTGTCACATTATATAAAGAAAAAAAATCAAGCTGTTTTTTAATTTGATTGAGATTGACAGTAGGTTCCCTCTCTTTCTTAATGCCAGGCAAAGTATTTGCATATATCTGTGGGTATAATTTTTGGACCATCCAAGGCAGGGTGAAACCTGGGTGAAAGACAGTGATCCATCAGTCAGCAATGCATCCTTTTGTGAAGGAGTGGTAAATAGTGGTACCACTCAGTGGCAGAATGTTTTCCCTGCTCCCATTTCATTAGCACAAGGAGAGAAACACACTATATTGCTCTTTATGTTATGTGGGTATTCTCAGCATTACCAGTGAGAAAAACAAGAATTCATGAGAGAAGGCTGAAGATTAAACACATGTGTCTCTGTGTGTGTGTGCATACACACGTATACATCTGTGTTCTTACATATAAAACCCTACAAGGGCATTTTGTTTTTTAATATGAGCCTCAGGGCTTGTTCTCACTGTAATGATAGTTTGACTAATCTACACTTGGGTAAAGGTCCTCTCAAGTTAGCCTAACTTGAATGAGAGAAGTTGTACATCAAAGTAGTGGTATTTGGATAAGCAGTAGAGGAGTTCAGTCTTGTCTCATTACCAGCTCCAGAGCTGGCTGCATATTTGTACACTGGCTTTAAGCCACACTTCACTTACAGGCCAACTAAAATCAAGAAACCAAATTTTTCTTTGGAAGTCTCCCTTCCATGTACTACTTCAGACTGTTCCTGCTGGAGGAAATAGGCAGAGAAGGGAAAGATTGCCTTTGTCAGAGGATTATTAGCATTTATCCAGCTTGCCCATTCTTAGGTTAAAAAATGAAAACTGGGGATGAAGGGAAAAAGAAACATTAATTCTTTGCAATTTTTAATGATGTGGATGTGCCAAGATCTGTCAAATAAAGAAGTAAATATTTGAGAAGCCATGTCAAGTTTTCATCCACACAAAAAACATGGAGAAAGGGAGCACGAGAATGCAGAAGGTAAAAGAGAAAGGCTCTTATTTCTTAAAAACTGAAGATTAATAAGGTTGCAGAGAGGCCTGCAACATCCAGGTGAAGGACAACAAGAGAGGAAAAAGCAATGGATATGGAGAGAAGCTGTTGAAAATGAGAGGGAGAGGAATGTGAAAGGAAGTGAAAGAAAAAAGAGGGAGACCTGCAGAGCTACCAGTGGAAATAAAGACATGCAGGGATATTATATGAAGAGGCATGCAGGAATATTGTATGAAGTGATGTTGACTGGAAGATGAGGAGATGATGGCATTGATATAACACCGTTCGGGATGATCCCACAGGCCTATGGTGCTCTGCACGCCCACTGTACTTGCTCCTGGGATGGTTTTTCAGATGGGGAAAACTGTCATTTGCTTCTAGGTGTAACAGCGTAACAGAGATGTCAGGAAATGTGCTCGGTTGGATGCGTTCACATTCTTTCAGCTTGAGTTGTCAGGTGCAATGTTTATACCTGCACGGGTAAATAATATCAGATGTGCTGGGTGAGGTGGCTCTGTGGGCCTAGCAAGACTGCTAGTAAGCAGTAAAAGCCGCTCTTTTTGCCTCTGTCCCCCTTGTTTGACCCTGAAAAGTAAGTAGAGATTTCTCCAGATGTACCAAGGACAGATCACTCAAGTGCAGTGTCCTGGCTTTACAGTCACTTTTCTGATTATATTGGCAGTGTTTTCTTAAATTACTTGAAGATGAAAGCTGTAATTGCCAAAAGAAACCTAAAGAGAACAGTACTGAACCATTGTTTTCCAAATCAGTAAATATTCCGATAGGTGTATTTTTTATTTGTTTTTTGGTTTTGTTAGTTAAGACATTTAGAATGCTCTTACTCATTCAGACATTTGGAACAGAAAATTGACAGTGTATTTCCAAAAGAAAAAAGCTGTGTTAATTCAGAAAAGAGACCAGAGAAACCACAGCAAGGAATGCTTAGTGCACCAACTCACATGAAAGCAAATAAAAAAGTAATACTGTTGGAGCAGCAATGTGCACCAAGTGGAGACCTAAATATTTCTGTTGGTGAATGGTTGGCATTCCTACCTGTAAGGGCTGTGATGTCATGTAAACTCAAACTCAGTCAAGTCAGCTTATGCAGTGATTATGGAAATGAGGCTTCCACAGAAACCTGGGTTTCTCGGCTCCCTTTTTATAAGGTTATCTAGTTACTGAGATAGGTAAGTCTTGATTTTCAGCTGCTGTTTCATTGCTGCGCTCCAAGTTATGCCTGAATCTCATGGCAGGGCAAGTGTATCATATACATTTATCTTAGAATGGGTAAACATAAGCCAAAACAATAATATATGGTTTCTTATACATATGTTTCTAGATAAATAATTCAACATGTATATGAAAACCCCACTGAAAACTGTTTTGTCTAGTTCCTGCTTTTACTGGCAATCATATTAAAACCCTCATCTGCCTCAGAGGTGGTGATCTGGTAATGGAGGTGGTAGTGTAAAGTCACTATCAGCAGGGTAAGAGTTAAGCAAAAATCTGTTTAGCAGAAATGTGTGCAAGGACAGGACTGCTCTATGGTGAAATTGCTTAGTCCAGCTGATACAGTTCTTAGTTCAACACTGACTTAAAAATTGAGTATATACTAATAAAAGGAACTAGTTTTTAGACATTGTCTGGATGGTTAGCTAGGAACTCAGAGTGTATTGCTTGTTAGTTTTCATACACATATTAAAAAATTGCTTTCTCACGACTCCTCAAGACTTTTTGCATCTCTGCCTGAATTTCAGCTCTCATTAGATCCTCTGATCAGCTTTCAGTGTACTTTGATTTGTGTATTATAGTTCTGGGAGTCTGTTGGTATAGTTGTTAGCTGGTGTATAAACTTATCTATAGTTATTTATTAATCTTCTCATTATACTGATTATGGTATTGTGATCTTTTTCAGTGTACCTTGAAGACAGTTTTGTAAAATCTGGAGTGTTCAACGTGTCAGAACTTGTAAGGGTGTCCAGAAGTAAGTTACAATTTGCATTTAATCATTTCCAAAGCCTGATATAATCAAGTGAAAGTTTTTTTTGTTGAAGTTTTTTTTTCTCCCCAAGTTTTAGCATGCATAGGAAATGCCTGTAAGCACACACAGTTTTGATATCTTTGACCACACTATTACAGTTCATCTTGCATGTGTTTGTAATAAAACAAATAGAAGCCTTCTTTTGTCTCTTTGATATTTAAAGATTGAATTAATTTGTTATGTGTCCCTCTTCAGAGCTTAATGAACTGATATGTCAATAAAATTACCATACGTAACAAAACCTTCTATTTGTTAGACTTGCAGGTTTTTTAGGTTGTCCTACACATTCTTGGATTTTCCTGAACCATCTGATTGTTCTTTTAGTTTGTTTTTGAATTTGTGGCTCTTAAGGAAATATCACAGCATGGATACAAAGGATGACTAACAATGTATTTTACGCTTGTGTTTCTTTTACTTGTAGCACTGGCTGTAGTTGAATTTCTAACTATATTGGCTTATTTTGGCATTGGACATGCCAAAAAAAAGTAGCACGAAATATAAAGGACAACTGAAGCTTTTAGTGCAGAAATTAAAATCAAAATGAACATAAACAAGAAGCTCTGTTTTGTTGACATCTAAGAATTTGCTGTAACAGTATGGCAGAAAACCAGTGCATATTTTCATCTACCATTGCTTTCTAAATGCTTCTTTTCTCCCTTTATTATCAACACTATTAAAGTATTTCTCTTAAGACTTCATTAGGAAGTGAACAGAAATACTTGAAAGTTATAGTTAGAAGTGTCTGCAGTGACGACACCAACATTATTACAACAGAATGGTCCAGGAAAATCTCTTTTCTGATGAGGTGAGGACAAAACCAGTGAGGCACAAGTTTCCAAATCTGTCTGTCCAAATTTTGCACAGGAGTTAATTCATTCCAGGTCAGGGTGCTTGAGGAATTTAGTTAACTTAGTGAGGCTTAAGATGCATATGTCATTGCATTTGCTGTGGTCAGAAATTAATATTCAACAATTAAAATTGTGTTAAGTCCTTCAGCAAAATACTGAGCATTGCCATCCTGCAGTGCTAAGACATATCCTTTTTTGAGCTGGCTGAAGATACGGGTTTGGTGTTTTAGGAGGCTGAGGATGCGTAAAATACAGCTTTCTTTTAGTTGTCAGGTGGTTAAATGCATTTTAAAGTATCAGGCCGTTCAGAGTAAAAGAGAATCAATATTGCAGTTATGTTATGAAATCGTACCTTCTGCAGCTGTTATACACTATATACTTCTAATAATAAGCTTTAAAGCATGTGGTTTCTGTGGGATTTCTTACCATGCATTTGTTTAACCTCAAGCCGCAACAGAGTTGTACTTTAACTGTCAGGAAAAATACAAACCTTCAGATACATTACACAACATGCAATTATTCTTTTAAGTGCCAAAGGTAGTTAAAATGCACAATGCACAGACAGCGAACAATGGTAAATACACCACAATATGTAACATATAATTTATTCTTGAAATGCCAAGACGTATGGTACACAGACTCTGTAAGGAGGTGAAGATAACGCTGAATGTGTGTGTAGGTGTACATATGCAAAGCAGTACCGGTGGCACCGGGTGAAAGAAAAGGAGGCAGCAAAACATACCGTCAACACAGAAGGCTAATATTAGTAAAAAAGAGTTAATATTAAGGGAAAAATATTTTATGTGTCCCCAAGTTTGTTCTTTCTAGTTATTTCTGTTCTTTAATAAGTAACGTTAGCTGTCCTTATAAACCCTGCCCCACTCATTATAAAAGTCCTTCTACAGAAGGCTTAACTTTGTGCCGAGGTCTGTGTTGCCTTTTTCATATTGATGATTCCAGGTTATCTGTTACACAACAAAGATATTATGTCTGCATAACTGCTAAGGGATTTCTAGGGATTGGGGAAGATAATTCACTTTTTAAGATATATAAACATTGGTAGAACTTGTCTGTACTTGGTTTCTGCAAGAGGCAGGAAATTAGATACATGTAGTAACATCTTGATGTTTTTCCCACTCTCAAAAATGAAAAGATGGCTAAAAAGATAGAAGGTTATCTTTGATTCATTATGATGATGTGTTTTTCAGCACCCATAACCCAGGGAACTGGAGTGAACTTCCCAATTGGAGAGCTTCCGAGCCAGCCATATTATCATGATATGAATTCGGGTGTAAATCTACAGAGGTCCTTGTCCTCTCCACCAAGCAGGTAAAATCTTGAAATAAGTGCTAATGTGAAAGGAAGTTTAATAGTGTAGGACAAACAATTCACAAATACTATCAACAGCCAACTATCTTATGAATTTCCTCTGATTTTGTGAGATTAGGCTACTTATGTATGTTACCATAAGCTGTGTATAGATATATATGTTACAAATCTTGTAATCTGAAGTGGTGTCATTATTGCATCATTGCTGTTGATACCGAAGACGATAATAACTTTTGTTGGGGTTTAAAGTGCTCACTAAATTGTCTGCTGAGAGATCAGCTATGCATCCTGAAACTGCTGCTGAACTGCAGGAAGGTCTAGCAGCTGGGAACCTACTGCAGGGCTCAATGCCACAGCATGGTTGTAGGCACAAAGGGCTCCCTCTTGGACCTCCGTCTTGAAAGATATGTTGGGACAGATACTGTTCCCCGTGGAAAAGATGATAGGAGAGGTATGTAAAGACAAGGTGTCTTTACCCATAGCATTGCCCTAGCTCATGAAAGTGTGTTTCCTGCCTTACCCTTACAAGGGGCATTTCCCAGCACAGTGGGAACAAGGAGGAACATGTGAGGTGGTCACAGGCTCTCTAAATTTTTTCTAGGGTCTCCATGTGCCTTCTACAGGCAGTTTGATCTGAGGGACCCATTTCTTCCTTGCTTCAACATGTTTCCTTCTCCCAACTCTGAGAAAGACCCCATTCACTCCCTCAGGAGCAGCTGGTGGGCCCACAGAGGTGGAGAATCTGCTGTGCCCTCCTTCTGACTCCCATATAATGTACCGTCTGTCACACCCCTGGGGCCCCTTCATTTTCTGAAACTGTCTGATGTACCATGAAATCATATGCACTATAGGACCTCATTGCCCCACATTTCTGCACCCCAGTGAGTTGGGAAGTGTCTGCACAGCAGGACAGGATTTAACAAGACTGTCAGGGGGCTGGGGTGCTCTTCCACCAGTGCCTGGTGCTTTTGCTCATATTCTCCTATTTAATTCCATCATATTTTCAGCTTAGAAATTCACCTAATATGTGTTAGAAATAGATAGATTAATTCTCAGAGTGTTGTCATGATGATAATATTGTAATAATAATAATAATAATAATAATAATGATGACGACGACACCACTACCATTAAAACCTTCACCCTGGTTTTCACCGGCAGTCAGCGTAACAGCTTCAGTATATATTGTTATGAAGAAACTTGACTTCCCTCCGCTGTATTGAAGTGCTGCCTCATTTTATATAGTGTGACTTGAAGTATGGGCCTTTTATTGTTTTTAATTAAACCAGTCTAAAATGAAAAGACTTTGTTTCAGGTTAGACCTCTTTAAAAAGCTTAGGATTTTGACCTGATGAAATACAGCAAACTACATTTTTTCCTTATTAATACATTCAGAAAAATTCCTGTTTTACCTTGAGTTTGCTAGTAA
Source organism: Egretta garzetta (assembly GCF_000687185.1). NCBI lineage: Eukaryota > Metazoa > Chordata > Aves > Pelecaniformes > Ardeidae > Egretta > Egretta garzetta. The sequence continues at coordinate 2,975,869 of NW_009259860.1, forward strand.
TACTCCTCCAGTTCTGTTTTGCTTTTATTTTTTCTGCATAGTGTTTAACACTCTCATGACACAACCTTTCTTTGGTGGGTTACAGGAACTTGTTTCTTGGTTGTTCAGCCGAATGCTGTTAGATTTTTATGTCACATGTTCATGCCATCTCTGAAATATTAAATCATGTGAAAAATGCAAGCACATACCTGCATTACATGTTATTAGATAACATTGTCTATGTATGTTAATGTAAGCTCTAATACCCACTTTTTTTTGTGCTTTGCATGCCTCAATTACTTTCTATTGAAATATTTGTTGAAATCCAAACAGTTTATATACCACTACTAGCTGCATATCATATTCACTGCCAAATCTCACATTACTTCAACAGCAAAAGACCCAAAACTATCTCCATAGATGAAAATATGGAGCCAAGCCCAACAGGAGACTTTTATCCTTCTCCAAATTCACCAGCTGCGGGGAGTCGGACATGGCATGAAAGAGATCAAGGTGAGTAACACAGCACCATTTTACCTCAAAGTATATTAAAATATACAGTAAATATCTTCCTCTGCCTTTCTTACTGACATAAAATGATGGCTTTTTAGAAGAATCATTATTTTGCTGTCTGGTATGTGTATTTACTGGTTTTGTAAATGTAGTTAGAACCAACAGTCAACAGGATATGTTATAAACAACCATCTGGTGACTGCTTTACCTGTTGTTTGAAAAGATGTGTGACAAGTGAGGCACTTGATGTGTATGCTGTGGTCATCCCAGCAGGATTCAAGTACAATGGTTTTGAGTAAAAACCAAAACATCTCCATACTGTGGTTGAGTCATTGCTGCTTTACTTAGTTTTTGTTTTAGTATGACAGGCTCCTGTATGTGCGTGTAGTCCACACTATGTGACTCAGAGTAGGTCCAATAGGCTCGTCTCTGAAGAGCCCACATACAGCTCTGTGGGACTATATCCATATGCTAAAGGGTGTTGGTAAGCGGTGTTGTGTTTTGGGTTATCAGAAGCAAGGAACATGTTTGTGTGGAGAAGAAATTATGGCTGTCAAAACAGTAAAATTAATTATCATAACTTTCCCTCATGTCATCTTGATGCTTGATAAACCTAGATGCCAGTGTAGTCTTTTCCCTCACTTTTGTGATGTGAAAACGTGTTTGTACTCACATGTATTTGAACGGTGTTGGTTAATGGATCCTGTGGCTGAGGTGCTGCAGCTATTTAGAGAGCCTGTGAAATGTACAGCACAGTATGTAAAAATGAAATAGAGAAAAAGTCATGCCCTTGCTTCCTTTGCTGATCTTCCAATGTTTGCCCTGCTTTTCCTTGTCCACTGCTCATCATTGCTCTCAGTTCTTCAGGAGCCAACCAATCCTTTGGTCTTACCTAATTTTTATGTTGTTTTAGGCTTCTTCTTTTTTCTTTCTTTTTTTTTTTTTTTTTTGCCTGCTAAGTTTCCTCTTTCATCTCTGTGTGCAAGGTATCATGTGGCTGGTATTTAATTTAGCTGCCTTTTATTTTCACTTTTATTTTCACTTATTTATTTTCATTATAGCTGGTCTCCTTTTAATCTGCTTCTGCTTACCCTCTGATCTGTGTTCTCATCATTAGGCTGTTCCTCTCACACAGTGTTGACTAGTCTTTTTCTTCATCGTTTCTTTTGTACTTTTTGTTTCTCATGGAGCCTCTGATATTTTCTTATTTCTAGCTGTTTGCAGCATTCACTGTTGAAGTGAAAAAAAAATAAAATCTTGCACATGGCTTTGCATAACCAAACTTAAAAACAGCAAAATAGCAGTTCTTCCAGCCAGGATCTTCCCCTCTGTGCAAAATATTTTCCTCTGTGACTGTTACCTGTTTTGCCATGACACTTTATTACGATTTCTCGTAAAAGACAGGATTGTACCTCAGCTAATTTTTGTGCTTTTCAAATAGATTATTTTTGCGGTTGTGGGGAAAACAGCCCATCGTTCCTCTCTGAAGTGGTCTCCACATATCCCCACTTGTGAAATGAAGTCTTTCTGGGCTGCTGAGTGAGCTATAGGGGCTTCCGGGAAATGTGGTGCCACATGGACAGCTGAGCCCACGTCCTGCTGACAGAGCTTTCACAGATGATCTCTGTAGTTCCCAGCTATCTCAATTGCTTTTTAGATGTTGAATCATTCTTCTTGCAGAGAACTGTGCTCTGTGAACACTGGATTTATTCAGTTTTACCAGCCTTCTTCCTGTCATACTTACCAGTAGTGAACAATTTTAATTGTTCAGATGGCTTGAGTAGATTTACAATGAACCTTTACTTAACTTCTGTGCCATTGGGTAGCTAGTCTTCTGGACTGAAACAGCCTTTAACTCTCTCTATATGGTTCATAAACCAGAGAACTCTAAAAGATGAGAAAAAGAGAATAAAAGAGATAGACTTGAAACAGCATATTTTATTTTTGCTTCCTGGAGTTTACATTCCTCCCTGAATGTCCAGTTCTCCAGCACTGCTGGGCCTAGTGAAAGTATATCAGATCCCTGGCAGAGAGGTTTTCTTTGAGACACTATGTAGGACTTCGTTTTTTATGTCCTTAAGATGTTCTTCCAGTCCTGCAGAGGGACAGATACACCACTGTCCAGTCTGGAAACCATTATACTGCAGGAAGCATAAGCCTTTTGCCCCTAACCATTTATGTTTGGCTCCAGCCACTTTGAGGTTATCCTGCTGCTGCAGAAACACTGCAAGATAGTGACTGCAATGCCTGTCCTTGCTACCTGGCTTCACTGGGAAGGGGTATGCCACAGCTCCTGGCATATTTGTTCTGCTGCTAGTTTGTTAGATGTTTGATATCATCGTTATACTAGCACGTATCTGTGTAAAGCTCCTTTTGGACACAGAGGTCTTACCAGAATATGATATTTGTGAAAATGTGTATTCTGTTTCCTTATACCTGCACGCACAAAGATAATAGAAATAAAAGTTTGGATGTAGTTCATACTCCAGAGAACTCACTGGTGCTACTTCCTTCTCTCCCATGGAGATCTGCATGTCATATGAGGTTAGGCATAAATTAAAAAAAAAAGGAGAAGCCATTTGGGATCACATCTGTGTTCATCCAGTGTCACCAGGGGATGCTCATGTAGTCCCAACAGGCACTCTTTTTCCAGGCAGTCTCCAAAGGTCATCAGCACCAGAAATGTGAATCATGCCACAGTACCCATAAATGAGAATATGCAGAGGTATCATGTTTAAGTGTAAGTAGCTTCTCTTTCACTCTGATGCAATTCTGACTTTTCTAAGAGAAACAAAATCAGAAATTGGTTTGATATTAAGATATGGCATTACTGATTTCAGTTTCATCACCTCTGTTTTGAACTTGACAGAGCAAAGTCTCTAACTTCCGACCTGAAATAAATCTCATTTCTTCATCTGCATACCTAAGTGTAATGTATTTTCATAGAAATAGAAATAACATAGATTTGAAAGATTGTTTTGTCATGAAGGCTTTTCATATCTTTATTTAGCTACATTTGTAAGGTAGCAGAAATGAGGTGACATTGGGGATTTGGAGTTGGAGATAGTCACAATAAAACAATGATGGCTGAAATAGGTTGGAATTTAGCTAGGGGTTTTATAGGTGTCTCAGGGTATTCTGATAGAGAGAATGGGACAAATATTAATGGGTTACACAGAAATATACTGAGATTAAAAATCTGACAGATGAAAATTTGCAGTGGGATGGAACAGGTTAGATCAACCTTTTATTGCTGTGAAAAACATATAAAGTTTAATAGGAAAGACATCAGCAGAGGAGTGATTCTGTATGAATGATACTGTTGTAATCATAGTTTCTACAGCTTCTCTACCATGCAAGCATGCATCGTGCGGCATAGGAACATAACTACAGGAGTACTTGTGGTTTAGCCAGTATGTGGCATTGCTGAAACTAAAAAAAAGAAATCTAGTCCAGCAACAATAAAATCTTCCTCATACCACACTACTTTCAGTTGTAAGACTCCAGACTTTGTCCTTTTACTGTTATCAGTCTTCTTCCTGTTGTACTACTTCCAAAAAATGTTTTGATAAGATTTCCAGATGTGGTGTTTTATAGTCTATTTTAGGGGAGTTGACTGTTTGAAGATGTAATTCTGGGCAGAAGTAAGTAAGCATATCTGAAAAATGGGAACTTTAGATGGCAAAACCAGTCCACGGAGGGTTATGAGCAGTGACTTCATTATCTGATTCTCTAGTATTGTTATGAATCTTATTGTTCTAATATAAAAATATGAAAACCTCTAATTAACCAAAATTAGAAGTAAAAGTAAATTTTTATTTGTATTTATTGAAAACAGATTATAAATCCTTATGGAAGAAAGGAAAAGCTGTCCTGGAGGTTTACTTAATTGGCTTGCAAAAGTTTTTGACTATTTAAAAAATACATGTAACCACAAGAGTATATGCAACAGTTTCAAAAACAGATTAAAAAAAATATTACCATGCATTTACAATGTTGGTTTTGAGTTTACATATATTTGGTCATTGTGGGAAGATTCTGTAATTTCTGACATTATTTTTACTGTGTTAAAATACTTGAAATATGACTCTATTTGTATGTTTTTTGAAACGGGTGTGAGGTTTTCCTGCAGAGCGAAATAGGCGGGTTTATAACTGCAAAGATTTCTCCCAACCTTTCTTTCTACCATTAGCCTTCCAAGTAACTAACCATCCTCCAACAATCCCAGAGCCTAAGAAAGGGGAAAGTCAGCTTGAGAATGGTGCATTACTTAGAGCCCTAACATGACAATTAGGAGTTCAATTTCTGTATCTGCTGTCAGATTTTGTGCAAGTTGCTTGCTCTCTCTTGTACCTCTTTTTGTACAACAGAGTGTCTTATTAACTTCAATAATGTCTGGATCATGACTTACATTTCTACCAATTAGAAATATATCTAGATCTAAAAAGTTATCTGCTGTAAATCTCTTGCAGTCTTCCTTTTTTCCAGGTTACTGGTACTGCATTCTTTACATGTTTCTATATTAAACAAAATTTTGAGTTGCTGCAGTAGTGTATTAATACTCTGTGAAATAGATGGAAGTTTTTGCGTGAGTAAATTTTCTGAGTGTTTTAGAAATTCCGAGGAGGATAAAATTTTGTACAGTAAAAAAAAATCACCATCCCCATTTGGGGACTAACGACTAGTGCAGTGGATAAAAAATACTTCAGATCTGATAGGCTAAGAACTGTTGTTGAGCATCTTGATTTATTAATTGGTAAGTAAATCAGATAGATACTTTTTTCCTTAACTCATAAGAAAACAGGAATATCAGAAGAACAGAGCACAGCGTGGGCACCTATGGCTTCCCCTCTAAAAGCTAGCTTGACAAAGTGCATTAACGTAATTGCAGACAATTTCAGTATTTGTCCTTGAGATCTGTTTAACTGTTACAGTGTTACAACACTGTGTATGTTGTAAACAAATAAAACAGGGGTTATCATCAATGCACGCTGATCATGATAAAAGTGGAGAGATTCATGTGGATTTCTGTAGTAGTCAGGTGTCTGCAAATACTGAATGTCAATATACAATGAAGTGAATTTTAATTTTACAGTTTCTTCATCATGTTCACTCTCTTACACCTCACCCACCTCTACCAACAGTCAAGAGTCAAGATGCCAGCATACCATTAAAACTGAAACAGCTGGACCGCCTTCACCTGTTGATTGGCCAGCAGCTGTTGGACCCTCCACTTCTCAGGTCCCGAGCCCCTTTGTTGGATACCCCTCTTCTGGACACTTGTCCCCTTTTGCTTTCTCCCCACCCACCGGACACTCCTTCCCCATTGGGGTCCTTCCCGATGGCTCTTTCCTTCTTGGGCCTTCTTCTCATGGACCGTCAAAGATGGACATTCTCATTTCCGAAGTGAGGGAACTAAAAGAGGAAGTAGTTAATGTGGTCCAGGAGTTGAGAACGGTAACAGATCACCTTGGCTTTTTGGTGGCCTGTGTTGGACAGAGTTCAGGATTTTTTCCAGCTCCTCATGCTCCTTCTGAATGTTAATGCTCTAGAAACTCATAGCCTCCATCTAACAGACAAATTCATCTTGCAAACGTTTACCTTGATGAATGTCTGTTAAATGCATTTCTGTGGTTTTGACTCAGTCTGAGTTCTCAAAATCCTTGTATGTCAAAGCATGTTTTAAAGCAATTTATGTCTTGTTAGTAACTTCTGTTACATCTGGCATTGTATTTTTTAATATTTCAAAATACTCTTTAATCAATGTATACTCACAGATACACATACCTTTCATACATATATATATATATTTATATAAATACCCATGCACACCTTATGGATCTATCTGAATTTTCTATGGTTTTAACTAGTATAATGTGTGCACAGTAGTTAAATGCTGCCACTTGTTAAGTTTTCTTAACTTCACATTTGTAAAGTGAGGGGTACTTTTTACCAAGAGTAACTTTTCAAAGTGTATTTCCAGAGAAGATTCTTAGCCATGGCTTCTACTAGCCTGTTGGCTGCTATGATGCTGAAAGTGGCATCATGGTAACAAACAATAGCATTAGCAAAGGAAGACTCACCTGGGAGGCCTCAAGGTGGGTTCTCCTTTCTTCCTGGCTGCAGAACAAGACATTGGTAGTGTTCAATGAATGGGCATTATGTCTGCTCATTAAAAATCAGTAGTTCTGCCATGATACTGAAAATAAATTTAAAATCAATAGGGAATTTGTTTACTTTTGGTTTCCATAGTGGCAATTTTACAAGAAAAACTGCTGGTATGTAAAACAAGTTAAACATTACTTTCATAAAAATGAAAGTGCTTTCTTAACCTTAGAGCTTGAAAGGCACTAGGTGTAGAAAAATAGGTGAAGGAGCTTTCAAATGCTTTTTTAATTAAAAAGGCAGAGAAAGAAAAAAAAATCCATGAACAGGACAGCAAAAACATTATCTTAAAATGACTGAAGTTGCTTGTACATCAAGAAAATTTACATCTTCCATTACTGGGTGAGCATGAAGTTAAGTTTACAGTCTCTCCAAAAATAAAGCAACAGAGATTATATATCTGTTTTTCTGTGTTTAGAATAGCTTTAGACCAATTTACAATTTGTTCATAAGTATCTTAAAATATTAAGAGTAGCAGGTGAGGAAGTTTCTACTGTGGGCAGAGCAGGGAGCTGACTTTTCCTTCAGCCCAGGTAGACCAGTTTCTGAATGTATGAAGAGTAATAACATGTTTAGAAATACAGACAGAAAGACAAATACAGTAGGAAGCATACAAAAAGGTTTGCTTTTTTGCGTTCCTGAAAATGGCTGTTATTTGCTCAATAAAGTCACTGTAAAAAAATCTCATTATAGGTTCTTTGTCTTTTATTTTGACTAATATGTTGTGGCAAGGCCTATTACTTAATGTTTTCCATGTGTGATTAGTGAGTTGAATACACTCAGAGCTAGCATATGCATCTCTCATATACATCAGTGAAAAATGTAAGGGCAAAAGGATATTTTTCTTGTATGCATAGCACTTATTCTGTGATGAACTTTATACTATGGCAACATCCTGTTACCTTGATGGTGACTCTAGACGTCCTTTGATTGAAATTAGTGATAAAATCCATGCCTTAATGCAAGATTCGGCCCAGGAGCTATTACGTGTAATTGTCCGATTCCAGTGTTGCTGAATTAGAGATTTCTTTTGTGTTTTTGAAACTGATCAGCTCTTATTAGAAATTGTAGGTTAAGTATTATTCTCTATGATTTAGCCTATGTGGTGCAGAATATCTTCAGTTACCAAAAGAATAGGTATTTAGTTCCTCATGAATCGTAGGTGTCTACACTGATATTTTTTTCCAGTTATGGTACATCCATGATGTAGAAAAAATGAATTTAGCCTACATATGGTAGCTTTTTTTAGGCACCTCTCCTTTTTGTATTCATTGATAGATCCTTTGTTTCTGTGCTGTATACATAGATACCGTTGAAAAGGATCTTAATTTCTCTTTTTTACTGCTTTCATATAAACTGTATAAAACTTGATCAACGTAGAATATTTCAGTGTGAGTTAATGGTTTTACCTCAGTTCAAAACCATTCCTCAGATGGATCTACAATTAAATTAATTTGGCACACCTATTAAACCATCCTAAACTGTTACCAATATAGTCTATCATAGTAATAAAAAGGAGGTGCCAAAACCTAAATGCTTCTAAATCAACAAGTTCCCTTACATTGTTTTATATCAAATGCCTCTTTAATCTTATTGAATTAGAAATTGGGAATACTTCTCTGACTTCTGCAGTTAAGGTTACAATATTGATTTCAATTTCTAGCCAAGTTCCTTGGATTCTCAGCATTAATGAGATGTTATAGCTGTGCATTTTTCCTTGGAGTTTGGATGATTTTCTGTAGGATAATTTAATAAATGACTAAAATGTACTCTAAAGTCTTTATAATTTGTTTGGCTTTTTAATTAGATTTTCTCACAGCCTCCCATAATGCTCTTCTATCACAGCTATCTACTGGGATCAGATCTCTTAACAATGATTCATAGATGATGGAATGGCCCAGTCTGTTTCTTTAGTGTAAAGTTAAATAAAAAAGTAGTCGAGTGCCTAAAGTACACTGCAACTGCTTAAGGGTTATTTATGGCAGTACAGAGTACTTGGAGCTTCATATGGGTTTGTAAATGACAGTGTAAATATTTCTTATAGTGCATTCTTTGTGGCAGCAATGTTGTATTTTTGGTCTCATGCTTTTTATTTTTGTTTCTGAAGTCAGCCTTATTACTTGCACTGCCTGCTCCATGTTTAACAGGTAGCCACCCCAATGAGCTCTGAATTACTCCTAAGTACTTCCCATATGACATCTGATGGGTTGTGTTGTTACAGAGGTGGTTGGATAAACTGAGGCTGAAGTTGTGGGAAGCAGTGAGGTAGGAGAGGCTGCAGAGGTGAAGGCTGGCACTCTGCCGCCGACCCCCATGGGTCACTGTGGTCTCACCTCCCTCCAACAGCAATGCCCCAGCTCCCCACGGTCTCTGTCGTGGCACCTCTGTCTCAGGGGTCTCACAGATGGACAATGCTTCTGGTATGAGGCATGTAGGGTGAGAAAGGCTGGCCAGCTTTATGCCAGCAGATCAGTACATGGGAAAAAAAAGTATTTTTCTCCTCGCAGGAAACAGTGCAAGTATGATAACACAGTCATGCTGATTATGAACCTTTCCTGGGTGGCTGACTGTTACTTGCTGATGAGGAGAGGGAAGGTAGGTTTGAAGGATGAGGATAAAGAATTGCTGCCCACTGCTACTGCAGAATAGTGTGCCATAGTTTCAGCCTAATCTTAGTGGGAATAGATGTAAATTTAAGTAGGAATAATCTCTTCAGTATGGCAGTTCATTACTTACCTGTCATCTGACAGTGTCAAACAACTGTTATGGGATTAGGTCCTATCTTTACACATTTTTTGAAATTACTTTGGGATGTGGATGATTTTGATGTGTACATGTTCAATATTAATGCTCTAATTTGACCATCATATCTTTCCTCTTCTCCTGTTTTATAAACTGCCTTTTGTTAAAACTGAAAAATAAATAAATAAAGTAAGTTAATTTTAGGAAATGTGTATGCAACTTTCCCAATTACCCTAACATAAGTAACTGCACTAGAATTCTACTTTTCTAAAGCTAGTGTATATAAATTTAACAGGAAATGTACTGAGTCATTTTGCTTTCTGTCCATAGGAAGTAGGCTAATCAGTAACACAATGAAGAAATTTTGTTGTCCAACTTTGTACAGCTAGTCACACACACCAACAAAAAGCATCCTACAACTCGTTTGTGTAGATGCTTGTCTGGGTTTTCCACCCTTGCACCCCCCCACCCCTGTACACTGGGAGATATAGGGGCAGGTAGATACCACCCTTCTATCTTTTGTCCAAACCCCTTTCTGTTGAGGAAAAGAAAATCATCGGGGTTAACACATCCCACAGAATGTAACTGTTGGCAATGGAGTACCGTATTCTGCAAGTTTGCATGTGGGTAAGGATGAGAAGACTGACATGTTTACTCCATCTAAAGGGTTTCTGATGCTCATGTTTCAGTTGTCTGAAAGTTCTTGCATCACTGTCTTCTTTTATGTATATTAATACTTATTGAACAATGCAAAATAAAATGTAATTTATTAGAAAAGATTAATAGAGAATGAACAATGAAACAATTCAGTTGCTATTGTAAGAAATTTACTCTTTGTTTTGCTGTAGCTTTTCTGAATTGCAATATTGTAGTGTTTTGCTCGCCAATTTGCAAGTACTGAAAATGGCATTGGAAGAAATTCTAGTCTAGTTCCTCTTCTTAGGTTTTTCACTACAAATTACAGAAGATAATACACTGAAATAGTTTCTCTGTTGTGAAATGGCAAAACAGCACAACAGAGTGTTTGATTAGCCTTGGGCATGGTTCCTGATAGGAAAACCAGTGTCACAGTCTAACAGACGGGATTGTGCAATATTGGAGGTGTGCCTGTGAAAATAACATTGGCGCTAAGTAGGCTGATTTGAAGATGGGAGGTTATCAAATCCCTAGGCACTGAAATATTCTACTCTAGTATAAAATTTTCATATGTAAAATGCTTTTCTACACTTGATGTAGAAGCAAAAATAAAACTGGGATCAGGTTTTCCAAAGTGAAGAGAGCAGTTCTCTTCAAACCTTAACACTGGCTGCTCCTCAAGTTTAGAACAGTCTCAGCTGCTAAACAACATGTGTATGTATCTTCATATAATACCTCACTGTGTCTCTCAAAAGCAAAGCCTTCACACTGAGAATTGCTATACGTGTTTCAGAAAGTCATGGAACAGAACTGATCATGATGTTTATTTGTTTGTTTGTTTGGTTGGTTTGTTTTGCTGATTTTCCATTCAGGAAAACACTGATTATCAGAACTGAATTTCTCATGGAAATAAATAAATTCTTAGGAGGGTTTCTCTCTGGTCCAAGCTAAAACTTACAGGGGGGAAATGAGACACGAACAAGCCAATGACTAGGGCACAGGTTGGGATAATGGGAGAGCAAGATGCAAAACCTGAGCTCTGCCTGATACTGGGCAGGTATTCTAGCAAGTCTTTCTCTGTTCTAGGCACCAAGTATCTCAGACAACAAGCTGTTCAGGCACATCTGTCTCTCCTGTTTATTCACAAAAATATATCACTATTCCTTTTGTGTGAAGAAGATAAATGAATTAAAACACTTTGTTTTTCAGCATTCTTGGTTTCCACCCAGCCCTGATGCCAAGTCCTTAGGACAGATATAACAAAGCCTTCTTCTTACAAATAAGAGATGGTTGTGCTTTAGAGTCACTCAGCTGCCAATATTCGTTGTTAGGTGCCTTATTAAGACCTATAGCTGAGAAATACTGAACGCTTACAGTGTTAAAGGAAATGAGACTGTGTGCATCTGAAAATAAGTGATGCGGGCTCTGCCTGTGCAGAGTGGCTCTGCTAGTTTTTCACATGCGCAGGTGTGAAACAAAACCAATTCCACTGAGCACAGTGGGATTTGACATGATTCATCATCATCATCATACAGCTATCTGATGTGAATTCAAAATTTTACTGAAGTTTTCACATGTGCTTTGTGCAAGCATACCTGCCAGATGTGGTGGAGGCAGTGGAGAGTGAGGCCCAGCTGGATGTGATGTAGTGTATCCTGCCATCAGAGATTATCCCAGGTACTGCTTCTGGGAAAAGAGCAGTTTGTTTAAAACTGTAGCATGAAAGGTTGTCTCTTATAGCTTGCCAGTGGTGCTATGGACTCGCATAGTTTTCCTGTTTTCACTGTGGTTATACATACAGTAAGTTGAATGTTGTTTTACCTTGCTTTCTGTGGAGGAGATGTTACAACTAGTGAATTGCAAATGAATCTTTATAGATTGTTGTCTGCAGGAGCATGCCTTGTAAAGAAAGACTTGTGAAACTAAGCAGCAGAAAATATATTAAGAAAAGTGAAAGAATAAACTGGATTAAAAGAGATGTAATGCTTGTTTATGATTCCTTCTTACTCTGCCCGTAAGCATGTCTTGTGAGCAAAAAAGAGAAACTGCCATGTGGTCATGGTGAGCAAGAAAGCAGATCAGGTGTCCAGAAACAGGCAGGTGGGTGTCTGAACTTGCCCTGGATCACTGTTCGATTCTAGCTGTTCTCCTAACAGGTGGCTTGCCGAGTGGCGTGCCAAGGTGACGTTCATCCAGGGAAGGGCCTGGATGACAAGCTGCCTCAGACGAAGAAGAGGGTGTTTGCTTTGATAAGGAAATTGCCAAAACTCGTGTCTCATTAGTGGTTCCTAAGGTTCTTTGGAAGTGAACAACAGTTTAATTAAAGGCTGACGTAAACACGTTTCTGCACACTTTCCCTGCAGCACCTCACCACATTAGAATTGATCAAAATTGTTGCCTTGGGCTGTCTTGAACAGCTATACATCTGGAGCACCATTTGTGCAAGCTGCTGATGAACAGGCTACATACGTTACGCTTCACAGCATCTCTTCTGCCTTCCTACGTAGACAGATTTACCTTGTTGGGAGATGAGATGATCTGACTCTTTTTATCTGCATAAGCCCTTTTTTTTTTCTTTGATGTGATGCTTTAAAATGTATGACATGCCACCTGTTTGGGTGCATACATACTGTATCTCCACAGTGACATGAGAATACAGGGAAGACTGATTTGAAACAGCACTGAGAATTTAAAAAAAAAAAAAAAGCCTATTTTTTGCATTTGAAGAAAATTCTCAGCAGGACAAGACATAGCACCTGATTAATGTAGACCTTTTGATAATTTTGTCCAAGTGCTTTTGGCATCTTTCTGCTTTTTCATCTGTACTTCGCTTTTTTCCCAAAAGTCTAAAAATAAATCACACTTGAAACTCTTCTATTTTCATTCTCAAAGTAGTAAGGATTGGAATCTCATTCCTGAAACTTTTACACAGATGTAAGAGCAAGTGGCTTATTTTTGTGACCTCTGTTTGTCACTCATTAGGTAATTATCAGTATATAGCTAAGCTCTGTGTAGCTACTAGAGTATATCTCATGATGTGGAAAAGATAAGGCATGTTTTAAAATGAGAAAATGGTGTGTTTTCTGTTATGTAGAAGCTGCTAGTGAAATCATATGAAGTCTCCCTGTCACTTTTCCTCATTCTGCTTTATTTAAAGGCACTGTTTCTTACCAGTAGAATTAAAGACAGTGAAAAACTGCTTTGCATTTTTTTTCCCCAACTTTTGTTTTTATAACTGGTAACTCCCCAAAGAAATTTAACTTGCGCGCCTTCCAGTTAAAGCTCTAAGCCTCCTCTCTTGGTCAAGGAGGAGATGGCTGCAGCCTTTCTTCCTAACCTATACAGTTATTGTTCCGCCTCCCATGTTGACTGCATCTGTTATTTGGCAGTGGCAGGAGCATGAATGCTCTGTTACGACAGCCAGGCACACACGGGGAGTGACATGGGGTCTGTGGGAGTTGGGGTGGTGGCAGGAAGGGGCTGCCTGAATGACTTCTCAGTGCAAAGTGCATCATTTTAACAAAGAAGATGCTGCCTGCACTTCAGCTGTTATTCTCTGCAGTTGCCTGTGCTATGTATAACGAGATTCTTCTGGAAGTACTTCATGGTGGTGTGCTGTGCAGTAGACATTGAATTTGCTCTTTGGGTAGGTAACGAGTATTTTTACGGCAGTGCTGAATTTTCTGTTCCTGACTAGCAGTCATGTTCACCTTGCTGAGGAAACCCCCTTATGTATGAGAAGGCCTTTGAGTTTGCTTTGTAATTTTTGCTGTCTGTTTTCTATGTGCTAACTGCAATTCTTACTTCCGTAAAGTAGGAGCAGGAATAAATTACACATTTTTAAAGGAAATGCTAGGGTTATCATAGTCACCAGCCTCCTTCTCAGTAAATTCTTTTCAAATTAGTGATGCTGCTTGGGGGTTAATGGATACTCTGATTACATTTCACTTCATATAGCATACTTCTTTCGAGCAACTAAAATATTTTGGGTTTGAAAAACACAACAACTTTTGCTTGTTTAATGAAGTAACAGTCACCAACCAAATTGAATCTCGGTTGCATTCCAGACATCAGAGCTGTTGACGCATGCAGACCTTCATGAGCTAGGCAGCTCTTTCTTTCATGAGTTCTTTTGTTGAATATGAGCTTTACATAAGGAAAAGATTTTCCACTTCCAGTACATGGTTTGTTTTTTCCTTAGGGAGACTTAAGTGCAGTACTTTTAGTTTGAAATAAAATGAAATTGTTTGTACATTCTGTCCTTTGTGATAGCCTATATGTGGTACAGTCAATGAGGTATTTGGTCATTGATAAGTTCTGTGACAACTACTGATGACCACAATATTGTAGTGAGAGGCTGTGTCTCCAAGCTAGTAGGCACTCTTATTTTTTTTCTCAGACTGTAACATTGCAGCATTTCTGCAGAGACAGAGATTATGGATGCACAGAACCACGGTACAAAGACAATAGCAGGTTAATTTTGTCCTGGGCTTTTATAAAACCGTACATCTGTTGTGGAGGTGTGAGAATTTTCTTGCTCTGATGGAGCTAGGGCCTTATATGAAGAAGCTAGGGCTGTCATTTGAGCAGAAAATAAAACATAATGAAACATTTGAAAATCATTCCAGAATGAATGTGCCTTCTTATCATGATTTGCCTATGAAAAACTCAATTTAAAAAAATTCAATCTTGCAATTTTAAAAATTATTTCTTAGCTTAGCAGAATGTATTCAACAAAACTGTAACTGTTTGGCAACTTTGTCTTTGCTACCTGCTGCTGGATTCAAAGAAACAAAATATTCTTCCTCAACAACAGTTTACTTACCAAATTTTGATAAGACTGCTAGAGGTGCCTCTGTCAGCACTCAGTGCTTTTGATAATGACATAAAATTGCATCAGATCAGCATAATAAAAAGCATACAGTAACCTTTGTCATATCTGTTAAAACTGAATGAGTGCTGAATTGCTCTGTTGTAAAGCAATTCTTTGCTCTTGCTGAATGTTTTGCAGAATGAAATCCTTTCTCTGCAGCCTTCTGGAAGACCTTGCAGGGTGTCTGGGAAATCAGAAGACTTAGTAGTCCGGACCAGGGGAGTTACAGGGAGATGGTGGAGGAGCAAAGGCAGAGTCTGCTCTGGGTCTGGTGCCAGTGCCTACGCAGGGCTTGACAGCAGGGTAGGGCAGAGCAGACAAGTGATCTCTCAGTTTGATGGGTCCTGCTCTAAGTATGGCTTTCAGGGTGAAAACTTAAAGTCCACTCTTAAACTCCAGACAGTTCACAAAGCGCTGGTCCCATTTGGTTTCAGTAAGGTGCTCACGTTTTACAGGCCTGTCTTTGACTTCTAAGATGATTTTATGTCCCCCTGAATAGCACAATACAGTGTGCCAGTATTAAAAGTGCCAAAAGGGGTCCATGTAGGAAAGTCAGCTGCAGCGTGGCCCCAGTCCAGTAAAGTACTTAAGAAATGACCTTTGCTTTAAACATGAGTTAGTGCCATTGATTTGAAATGGAACCCACTTATGATATTGATGTGTGTCCTATAAAAATATTATAACTCACTTTGAAATAATTTGGTGCAAAGTCCAACAAATGGGGACAACCTTTTTAGCAGGGCCAGTTGTGACAGGACAAGGGGTAATGGTTTTAAACTAAAACAGGGTAGGTTTAGACTAGATATAAGGAAGAAATTCTTTACAATGAGGGTCGTGTAACACTGGCAGGGGTTGCCCAGGGAGGTGGTAGATACCCCATCCCCAGAAACATTCAAGCCCAGGTTGGATTGGGCTCTGAGCAACCTGATCTGGTTAAAGGTGTCCCTGCTCACTGCAGGAGGAGTGGGCTAGATGACCTTTAAAGGTGCCTTCCAACCCAAAGCATTCTATGATTCTATGAAATGTTGTTTAATTAATTTAAACTTTCAGAAAGAAACCAGTATTTTTTCTTTATGCATTAGCAGTAACCCTGCATGGTAGAAATGACACATTTGTCCCTACTAGTGTGTTATCTTCACACAGTGAGCTCTAAAGCCATGTTTTGTTAGGGAAACTGGAAGGAAGAGGTGGGAAGGCCCTACTTGCGACATGGAAAATATGAGATAGAGAAGTTAAAGTATCCTTTATTCTTAGGGAGGATACATTGTTTCACTATGGTTTTGGGAAGGGTGAGGGATGGGTTTGAAATAACAAAGTAATAAATACCATAAACCAGCATGTGTATGGCAGTTACCCTACACACCTGACTATAGGTGTTCCATTAAAAAATGCAATAAAGATTATGTGGCTGTTGAAGGAGCAGATGATTTGGTGATGTTCTGGGGAGCTGAGAAGTGTCTAGGGAGGTTCTGGAGACATGCATTTCTTCACTGTTTGGCTTGTCTGGTATGAAAGGCATGTAGTTTCTGTTTTGCAGGACAAAGACCAGTTAGGGAATTATTCTTCGTTCTCAAGTTTGAAAGCAACAGTTTACAATTAGTTTATTGGTCATAGGGGAGTTGAGTCACCAAACAGTATTTATGCAAAAACAGTAAAAATAAATATCTTCAGTCTACAAAACGATGTGTCCTGAGAGAGGCTTCTAAGCTTATGTCTCTGTCCCATTGTTTTTCTATTGCAGATATGTCTTCTCCTACAATGAAGAAACCTGAAAAGCCTTTGTTTAGTCCTACTTCTCCACAGGATTCTTCACCAAGACTGAGCACTTTCCCCCAGCATCACCACCCAGGAATCCCAGGAGTAGCACACAGTGGTGAGGGTTATGGAGGAGGAAGAAATACCTCCCTATTCATTTGGTCTGTTCTTCTTTCCTACAGTCAGATTGTGATGCATTTTTTCAAACTTTCATAGAGACCTGATCCCATTTATAATACTGATGAGAGTAGAAGTGGAAGAGGTTGGGGTTTTTTTGCAGGAATG
>NW_009259860.1:2993091-2994289 GCF_000687185.1 Egretta garzetta
GGAATGCTCATTAAACTCAGTTCAGGTAGCCTGATTGCTACAAGTGCTGGAAATGATTTGGGATTAAAGCAGTGGATAAAATGAGCTGTAAACTGTATAAAGAAACTGACAGAGCAAAAATCCTCCCCGTCTTTCCTTCTTCCACCTACATCCTTTTTTATTATTGTCGCTACGACTATGTTGTACTTAAATACCAGAATAGGTAAGATTTAATACACAAGAGAAGTCACAACCATGTTCACTATGTGACACAATGAAATAAGTACCAGTGCTTCTTTTGAATGCTCTGTCTAAAAAGGTAGAGTCCTGATGAATATTTTTCAACATCTGTTTTCTGAAATCCATAGAAAATCCATAGTAAAACTTCACTTAAAGTGTGAAGGAGACACTTGAAATGTGACGGAATGCATGTTACCTTGAGGGTTTATTAGGAATGACAGGGAAATTCCAGTGTCATGGTCTTTTTAATTTTAGAGGTGGGAGTGACCCTGATTCTTCAGATGAGAACATGGTCCTCAGAAGTCTCCCCTCAGCAGCTCATCCTGTCTCCTTATAAACTGCATATAAAGGGATTCGTTTCTTGAGCAGAGCTGTGTGACTACAGGAGTAAAATAGATTTGAGGACTCTCTTCTTTAACATGCAGTTCTGCTTTGAGAATTTCTGTTTTGTGATTTCTCCATGATTTCAAGTTCCTCTCTTTCAATTCATATGAAAGGACTATTTTCCCCTTAACATCCACTTATTTTGTATTATGAAAGTGAGCCTCGACTCATTCTGTTCTCTGTAAGGTTTCTGTTACCAGCAAATACTCAAGCCTATCAGAGACGATAGGAGGAATGGAAGGGATAGAGTTCTGCTCACTTGTGTTTGTTTTGCAGAGCTCCCACATGTCAGAGCAGTAACTAATGTCTTTTGATTAAACTGAACTGGTAATGGCTGTAATTAAGATGATCCTGTCACTAAAGAAGCTTCCATAATTATTTTTGACCCTATACTTTTATACTGATCTTTATATTTACTTTAGTGCACAATTTTTAGTTATATGTATATGAATGACAGTCATAACCTAATTTGTAGATGAGCTATTTATTTGCTTGTAAACCTGATCTGTGTAGCCTGTTCTATTGTGTCAGTGAGCAATGGTTTTAAGATTTGCAAGGGTTTGATTACCAAGTACAGTAATTTTTGAACATTCCT